>NC_136057.1:775651014-775703514 GCF_964261635.1 Lissotriton helveticus
GTGAGGGGTTGAGGGTGAGTGAGGGTGAGGGGTTTGAGGGTGAAGTGAGGGTGAGGGTGGGTGAGGGTGAGTGAGGGTGAGGGTGAGTGAGGGTGAGGGTGGGTGAGGGTGAGTGAGGGTGAGTGAGGTGAGGGTGAGTGAGTGAGGGTGAGGGTGAGTGAGGGTGAGGGTGAGTGAGGGTGAGGGATTGAGGTGAGTGAGGGTGAGGGGTTGAGGGTGAGTGAGGGTGAGGGGTTGAGGGTGAGTGAGGGTGAGTGAGGGTGAGGGTGAGTAAGGGTGAGGGGTTGAGGGTGAGTGAGGGTGAGTGAGAGTGAGGGTGAGTGAGGGGTTGAGGGTGAGGGTGAGGTGGTGAAGGTGAGGGTTGAGGTGAGGGTGAGTGAGGGTGAGGGTGAGTGAGGGTGAGAGTGAGGGTGAGTGAGGGTGAGGGTGAGTGAGGGTGAGTGAGAGTGAGGGTGAGTGAGGGTGAGTGAGGGTGAGGGTGAGGTGAGGGTGAGTGAGGGTGAGGGTGAGGATTGAGGGTGAGTAAGGGTGAGGGGATGAGGGTGAGTGAGGGTGAGTGAGGGTGAGTGAGGGTGAGTGAGGGTGAGGGGTTGAGGGTGAGTGAGGGTGAGGGAGGGTGAGGGGTGAGTGAGGGTGAGTGAGGGTGAGAGGTTGAGGGTGAGTGAGGGTGAGTGAGAGTGAGTGAGAGTGAGGGTGAGTGAGGGGTTGAGGGTGAGGGGTTGAGGGTGGAGTGAGGGTGAGGGTTGAGGGTTAGGGTGAGGGTGAGTGAGGGTGAGTGAGGGTTAGGGTGAGTGAGGGTGAGTGAGGGTGAGGGTGAGTGAGGGTGAGGGTGAGTGAGGGTGAGGGTTGAGGTGTGAGTGAGGGTGAGGAGTTGAGGGTGAGTGAGGGTGAGGGTGAGTGAGGGTGAGGGTGAGTGAGGGTGAGGGTGAGTGAGGGTGAGGGTGAGTGAGGGTGAGGGTGAGTGAGGGTGATGAGTGAGGGTGAGTGAGGGTGAGGGGTTGAGGGTGAGTGAGGGTGAGGGTGAGTGAGGGTGAGGGGTTGAGGGTGAGTGAGGGTGAGGGGTTGAGGGTGAGTGAGGGTGAGTGATGGGTGAGGGTGAGTGAGGGTGAGGGGTTGAGGGTGAGTGAGGGTGAGGGTGAGTGAGAGTGAGGGGTTGAGGGTGAGTGAGGGTGAGGGGTTGAGGGTGAGTGAGGGTGAGGGTGAGTGAGGGTGAGGGGTTGAGGGTGAGTGAGGGTGAGGGTGAGTGAGGGTGAGTGAGGGTGAGGGTGAGTGAGGGTGAGGGTGATGTGAGGGTGAGGGTGAGTGAGGGTGAGGGTGAGTGAGGGGTTGAGGGTGAGTGAGGGTGAGTGAGAGTGAGGGTGAGTGAGGGGTTGAGGGGGAGTGAGGGTGAGGGGTTGAGGGTGAGTGAGGGTGAGGGGTTGAGGGTGAGTGAGGGTGAGGGTGGGTGAAGTGTGAGTGAGGGTGAGGGGTTGAGGGTGAGTGAGGGTGAGTGAGGGTTAGGGGTTGAGGGTGAGTGAGGGTGAGTGAGGGTGAGTGAGGGTGAGGGTGAGTGAGGGTGAGTGAGGGTGAGGGTGAGTGAGGGTGAGTGTGAGTGAGGGTGAGTGAGGGTGATGGGTTGAGGGTGAGTGAGGGTGATGGGTTGAGGGTGAGTGAGGGTGAGGGGTTGAGGGTGAGTGAGGGGTGAGGGGTTGAGGGTGAGTGAGGGTGAGGGAGTTGAGGGAGGTGAGAGTGAGTGAGGGTGAGGGTTGAGGGTGAGTGAGGGTGAGGGTGAGTGAGGGTGAGGGGTTGAGGGTGAGTGAGGGTGAGTGAGAGTGAGGGTGAGTGAGGGGTTGAGGGTGAGGGGTTGAGGGTGAGTGAGGGTGAGGGGTTGAGGGTGAGTGAGGGTGATGGGTTGAGGGTGAGTGAGGGTGAGGGGTTGAGGGTGAGTGAGGGTGAGGGGTTGAGGGTGAGTGAGGGGTTGAGGGTGAGTGAGAGTGAGGGTGAGGGGTTGAGGGTGAGTGAGGGTTGAGGGTGAGTGAGGGTGAGGGGTTGAGGGTGAGTGAGGGTGAGTGAGAGTGAGGGTGAGTGAGGGGTTGAGGGTGAGGGGTTGAGGGTGAGTGAGGGTGAGGGGTTGAGGGTGAGTGAGGGTGAGGTGGTTGAGGGTGAGTGAGGGTGAGGGGTTGAGGGTGAGTGAGGGTGAGTGAGGGTGAGGGGTTGAGGGTGGGTGAGTGAGGGTGAGGGAGGGTGAGTGAGGATGAGTGAGGGTGAGTGAGGGTGGGTGAGGGTGAGTGAGGGTGAGGGAGGGTGAGGGAGGGTGAGGGTGAGTGAGGGTGAGGGGTTGAGGGTGAGTGAGGGTGAGGGGTTGAGGTGAGTGAGGGTGAGGTGTGGGTGAGGGTGAGGGTGGTGAGGGTGAGTGAGGGTGGTGTGAGGGTGAGTGAGGGTGAGGGTGAGGTGAGGGTGAGGTGGGTGAGGGTGAGGGGTTGAGGGTGAGTGAGGGTGAGGGTGAGTGAGGGTGAGGGGTTGAGGGTGAGTGAGGGTGAGGGTGAGTGAGGGTGAGTGAGGGGTTGAGGGTGAGGGGTTGAGGGTGGGTGAGGGGTTGAGGGTGAGTGAGGGTGAGGGGTTGAGGGTGAGTGAGGGTGAGGGGTTGAGGGTGAGTGAGGGTGAGTGAGGGGTGAGGGGTTGAGGGTGATGAGGGTGAGTGAGGGTGAGGGGTTGAGGGTGAGTGAGGGTGAGGGTGGTGTGAGGGTGAGTGAGGGTGAGTGAGGGTGAGGGTGAGTGAGGGTGAGGGTGGGTGAGGGTGAGTGAGGGTGAGTGAGGGTGAGGGGGAGTGAGTGAGGGTGAGGGTGAGTGAGGGTGAGTGAGGGTGAGGTGTGAGTGAGGGTGAGGGTTGAGGGTGAGTGAGGGTGAGGGGTTGAGGGTGAGTGAGGGTGAGGGGTTGAGGGTGAGTGAGGGTGAGGGGTTGAGGGTGAGTGAGGTGAGTGAGGGTGAGGGTGAGTGAGAGTGAGGGTGAGTGAGGGTGTTGAGGGTGAGGGTGAGGGGTTGAGGGTGGGTGAGGGTGAGGGGTTGAGGGTGAGGGTGAGTGAGGGTGAGTGTGGGTGGGGTGAGTGAGGGTGAGTGAGGGTGAGGGTGAGTGAGGTTGAGGGTGGTGGGGTGAGTGTGGGTGAGTGAGGGTGAGGGTGGGTGTGAGGGTGAGGGTTGAGGGTGAGTGAGGGTGGTGAGGGTGTGAGTGAGGGTGAGTGAGGGTGAGAAGTTGAGGGTGGTGAGGGTGAGTGAGGGTGAGGGGTTGAGGGTGAGTGAGGGTGTGGGGTGAGGTGTGGGTGAGTGAGGGTGAGAGGTTGAGGGTGAGTGAGGGTGTGGTGAGAGTGAGGGTGAGTGAGGGGTGAGGGTGAGGGGTTGAGGGTGGGTGAGGGTGAGGGGTTGAGGGTGTGGGTGAGGGTGAGTGTGGGTGGGTGGGTGAGTGAGGGTGAGGGGTTGAGGGTGGTGAGGGTGAGGAGTTGAGGGTGAGTGAGGGTGAGGGTGAGTGTGGGTGAGGGTGAGTGAGGGTGAGTGAGGGTGAGGGTGGTGTGGGGTGAGGGTGAGTGAGGGTGTGAGTGGGGTGAGTGAGGGGTTGAGGGTGAGGGGTTGAGGGTGTGTGTGGGTGAGGGTGAGTGGGTGAGGGGTTGTGGGTGAGTGAGGGTGAGGGGTTGTGGGGTGGGTGTGGGTGGTGGGGTGAGGGGTTGAGGGTGAGTGAGGGTGAGGGGTGAGTGTGGTGTGAGTGAGGGTGAGGGTGAGTGAGGGTGAGGGTGAGTGAGGGTGAGGGTGAGTGAGGGTGTGGGTGAGTGAGGGGTTGAGGGTAGTGGGGTGAGTGAGAGTGAGGGTGAGTGGGGGGTTGAGGGTGGTGTGGGTGAGGGGTGGTGAGGGGGAGTGAGGGTGAGGGGTGTGGGTGGTGAGGGTGAGGGGTGAGGGGTGTGTGGGGTGAGTGAGGGTGAGTGAGGGTGAGGGGGAGTGAGGGTGAGGGGTTGTGGGTGGTGTGAGGGTGAGTGAGGGTGTGGGGTTGTGGGTGTGTGAGGGTGGTGAGGGTGAGTGTGGGTGAGTGTGGGTGAGTGAGGGGTGTGTGGGTGAGGGTGAGTGAGGGTGGTGTGTGGTGAGGGTGATGGGTTGAGGGTGAGTGTGGGTGAGGGGTTGAGGGTGAGTGAGGGTGAGGGGTTGAGGGTGAGTGAGGGTGAGGGGTTTGAGGGTGGTGAGTGTGAGGGGTTGAGGGTGAGTGTGGGTGAGGGTGAGTGAGGGTGAGGGGTTGAGGGTGAGTGTGGGTGAGTGAGAGTGAGGTGTGGGAGTGAGGGGTTGAGGGTGGTGTGGGTGAGGGGTTGAGGGTGAGTGAGGGTGAGGGGTTGTGGGTGGGGTGAGGGGTTGAGGGTGGTGAGGGTGTGGGGTTGAGGGTGGTGTGGGTGTGTGAGGGTGTGTGGGGTGTGGGTGGTGTGTGTGAGGGTGAGTGGGGTGAGGGAGGGTGAGTGTGGGTGTGTGGGGTGTGGTGTGGGTGGGGTGAGGGTGAGTGAGGGTGGTGGGGTGAGGGTGGGTGTGGGTGAGTGAGGGTGAGGGGTTGGTGGGGGTGAGTGTGGGTGTGGGGTTGAGGGTGTGTGGTGTGGGTGGTTGAGGGTGTGTGAGGGGTTGGGGTGTGTGGGGTGTGGGTGTGGGGTGTGGGTGTGGGGTTGAGTGGTGTGGTGGTTGGGGTGGTGGGGGTGAGGGTGAGGGGTGTGGGTGTGTGTGGGTGGGGTGTGGGGTGGGGTGTGTGAGGGTGAGGGTGAGGGGTTGAGGGTGGGTGTGTGGGGTTGAGGGTGAGTGGGTGTGGTGGGGGTTGTGGGGTGGTGTGGGTGAGGGGTTGAGGGTGAGTGAGGGTGAGGGTGGTGTGGGTTGTGGGTGAGGGTGAGTGAGGGTGAGGGTGGTGGGTGAGTGTGGGTGGGGTGTGTGAGGTGTGAGGGTGGGTGGGGGTGAGTGAGGGTGGTGGGGTGAGGGTGAGTGAGGGTGAGTGGGGTGGTGAGGGTGTGTGTGGGTGAGTGTGGGTGGTGTGGTGAGTGGGGGTGTGGGTGGGTGAGGGGGTTGAGGGTGTGTGAGGGTGAGGGGTTGGGGTGGTGAGGGTGAGGGTGGTGAGGGTGAGGGGTGAGGGTGAGGGGTTGAGGGTGAGTGAGGGTGAGGGTGAGAGATGAGATGGTCTTTGAGGCGCCTCTGCTGTATTTGCATTTGGTTAAAACAGCCTTAATGATGTGTTGAGAGGCGCCCCCCTGCCATTGTTGCAGGCCGCCGTGTGGGGGCCTGCTAAGTGTACGGGGAGGGGGCAGCAAGCACAATTTATGGTGTCTAAAGCGACCCTTTCCTGAGAGACAGCCCTGGAGACAGAGGATGTTTATTTCAAGGAAGTCCAGCGGCCTTCGCGTCTGGGCAGCATTTAGTAAAAAAACAAAAAAAAAAGTACAAATATTTAGAAGCATTTACATATGCATTTAATCCATCGTGCAAGTCTGTCATTGCACGCGGGTGGAATGTTTGTCTACTTGCTGTTTTTTTTTTTACATCAACAGATGCAGGGAGGGTGACGCTCTGTGAAGGAGTGCAGCGTGGGACCCGTGGTGTACGTGGCTAGTGAACGTGAATAGTGCGCATATAGTAGTTACTGCAACAAAACCTACAAAACCGCATAAAACCTAATTAAAAAAAAGAAAAAAGAGACAGGCTGTTATAAACAATGGAATTTACACACGTGCTTGTTGGTGATGTATTCGCCTACATCACTTATAAAACAAGACGGATTGAAGGCAGAGAAGGGGGGGGAGGAGAAATGCGACATGGCGGGCAGGGGAGGGGGCGGAGTAGGGAGAGGGTGTTAAGCAGCAGGGGCCTTTGAAGTGAAGCTAAGCTTCACTTCAAAGGTGTGGGAGGAGTGCGGCTGAGGGAACAGACGGCGATTTGGTGATGTGCACGCGCATTTTAGGTCAATGCGCAAGCGCATTGACCTAAAAGCCACGGGCACAGCACCAAATCGCCGCAGTTAGGTAAACTTTGTTTAAAGCCCTATAGTCTCGCTCTGCTCAATGCGCATGCGCATTGACAGGCGAGACCTAAAAACCCTCCCCCCCCCCCAATATCTTATGGCATCTCCTTAGAAACCTTGCCTTAATCAGTCAGGCATCTGGATGCCCATACATGTGGACGGTTTTCTATTTGATCCCAACGAGCACCACTGGCAACACTTTGTAAAAGCTTGTGTTGTAGACCTCTCAAATGGCAGCAATTTGAGCTGATCTTCGTGACCTTCAGTAAACTATTTCTTAGGTGGTTGATGGATTTGAATAGAAGACTAGGTATGTTTCAATTCATAATTGCCAGGTAGCCGCCGCCTTATATTATTGGTTTGAACTCCTTGATTCTGACCCATATGCTTAGTGGTTAGACTTCATTTTTTAAGAAGCTCCACCATGGAAAGACGAGAGTTATCATAAGAAACCAAAACTATTAGCTTGCAAGTGTGAAAAAAGGAAGGACTGCAAATTGGAGGCCAGATATAGAGGTAGAGTATGGAACAATTTCTACCGTAGGTTAGTAATGAAATCAGTGAGAGAAAGATGGGCAAGTTCTATGGTGTTCCACTACCTTTTTTTCAAACTTTGTTTTATTGAGTTTCGCAGAAGAACAGAGCATAAACAGGCAGTGCTGAATTTAAAGTACATATCAGTATCAATAGTAATAACACTTCCACACACAGATGAAAACATTTTGTTACAAGTCAAAGGTGACAGAAGACATTCGTTAAGAACAGTATGAGATTGAATCCAAGACATTGACCAGATGAAAAAACATATATAGAAGATCACGCTTGGCCATCCATCTAGTTGAGGTTAACAGAGAATCCAGAAGATTTCACATCTTATTTTCTGAACCAGAGGCAGCATCCTCGTTGAACTTGCGGAGTAGGAGCCCCATAATTGCATTTCGGCCTTCTCGTCAGTATTGTTGAGGCGCAAATGTGCCTCCTCCACTGCACCCCATTCACACAGGTCTCTGAGCCAAAAGGTTGTCTGTGGCGATCAGACACTCATCTAACCATTGTTTATTCTCCTTTTTACCAAGTAGAGTGCAAGCTGGGCATGTTTTTAGGGGATCCTTCGTCCATTCGGCCTCGTCACCACCCCTAGAAGGCAAGCCTGCGGGGCAAGGGGGGATCATATCATCAGTTGCCCACACTATTACAGGGACCTCCACAGTCCAGGAACTCTGTATTCTAACACAGGTACAAGTTAAATGTAAAAAGGAGGCCCCTATTTCCTCACAGTGCACACAACTAGCTCCTCTCACAGGATCTATTCTATTAAACTGTTTGGGGGTTACATAGGTGCGGTGTACCAAGCTGAAATGAAGCAATTTAACTCTGTGGTTGCAGGATACCCTCTGGACAAGCTCACACATGCAAGACCAATCTGCATCTGTGAGGAGATCCCCCAATTCTCTGGCTCAAGCCCATTGCGCTAATCTGGTGCTGTCTTCGATGTGTCCGTCCCCTGTGGCCCCCCGGTCCCACCCGAACGTTTCTTGCACCACTTGAAAAGTGAGAAAAACCTCCTCAGGCTACAGGTCACCTGGCAGCCTCCCATCCTCCAGTGCTCCATAGACATATCTTTATGTATCGCTCTGAATGGTTCCACAGGTTAAGTTCCTTATCAAATGGGGACCTCTGCAGAACCTTAGCAACCACAGCTTCTGCACCAGGTAGGGAACCCAATGTTCCTATCGACCCTCTCTCATCAATAAATGCTCCAGGATATCCTCACCCAACCTTTATGCGAACAAGCTCTTCTCCCAGTTATGTGGTTCTACCATCTACCGAGCCCCATGTTGCAGGGTGGCCGCATAGTAAAATAAATTATGTATATCTGGGAGTGCAAGGCCCTGATCTACTAAATCACATTAAAGGACCGATATCACAACTCTGCTGAACTGTCCAGCCCACACCAGTGTAAAAAGTAAGCTATCTAGTTAACAAAAGAATTGTGGCTGAAGTGGAAACAGTACATTCTGAACAAGATAGAGGCAGCGATGAAGGAAGACCATCTTGGCCACTGCTGCCCTGACAATTGTCGATAAGGGGAGTGTGTTCCAGAAAGCTATGGAGTTCTCCATCGCGCTACGAGACAATCACATTTAGGTGCTGAAAAGCATCCTCAGTGTGTGCGACCTTTATGCCCCAAAACCTAAAACCCGCCATCGGCCATCAGAGGCCCAGCTTAGGCAGTAAGGCAACCAGTGTCCAGACTAGGCTCCCAAGTGAGATTAATAAGGATTTACAAACATTGTCCCAAAGTCCAGATACTCGTCCAAAAGCCGTGAGTAGGTGCATTAAAGCTGGCTCAGAGTTACATTAATGCATCATCTGCATATAAGGAGACAATATGCAGTGAACTCCCTACACAGATCCTCCATGGCTCCAGTCCTTGTGTAAAAGTAAAGCCAGGATTTCAATAGCAAGAGCGAATAGCAGGGGTGACGGGGGCAACCCTGTCTAGTCCCTCTACCCACCTCCCAATGCGCTGATAAATCACTTCCAAATCTCACACTAACCAGAGATCCAGATCTTTTTTTATTTTTATTTTTTTAATAACATTCATCAACATAAGATATACAGTACAGAGGAATCAGTAGATTCTTACGTAGTGAAGACAATGAGTAACAGCTCTTTGCAACATTGCACTGCAAGGACAGGTTACGGGGTAGGGGAATCATCCTGGTCAATGCTACGTGGTGGGTTGCAGCTTTCCCCTTGGTAGGAGGTCCACGGGCCCCAAATTCAGGACCATTTGTTAGGGCAACCCGAGCCGTGTAAACAGTCTTTTCTCTATACATGCACTAGTCGAGGTCTTTTACCCAAGCCTCTACTGAGGGTGGTTGCGCCGCTCCCCACAGTTGTGCAATATTCCTCTTTGCCAGAATTACTCCCAATGTAGCCTACTGTGTTTGGTAGCTATTCAGATCAGTAGGCTCCCATATATAGGCTTCTACGTGCTTCTGGGCGGAGGACTAATGCGAGTACGTCACTTCGTATGTCGTGTATTTTTCGGCAATAGAATTGTATGTGTTCGCATTCCCATATTATGTGTATGAATGTGCCTTCTTGGCCGCACCTTCGCCTACATCCTCCTCCCTCAGCTCTACCCATTTGTACCAGGCGAGGCCCCGTAATATACACTCTATGGAGAATTTTGAGCTGCACTAGCCGGAGTCTAGCTGAGATTGAAACCACTCTAGGGAAAGATACCGCCTCTCGCCATTCTTCATCGTCCAGTTCGAGGCCATCCCTTACAAACTTCTCCCGTAGTAGCTAGAGGGGATCTGCCATATTATTGATCAATTAAGTTAATGATATGGTTTTCTCAGGCAGGTGACCATCCAGCAATCTATCTTCCAATGGGGAGGATTCAGGGGGGAGTCAACTAACTCATGTTGTTGCTGTAGAGAGGCAAAGGTCTTCACTTCGCCCTTCTCCAACATATCTTTAATTTGTGAGATCCCAATGAGTTCCCACCTATTGAATCCCTTCAACTTCCATAGATTACCAAGCTTTTCAGAGTCCCATAAGGGGGTTGCCAACGTAAGTTTCTGCCCCCATCTTAGGGTTTTAGTGGCAGTATGCCAAGTGTGAACCGAGTGCTTAGTTGGGCCCGTCAGTGGGTATCGGTTAGGTTTTGAATAGAGTGCCCGTTATAATTCCCTCCCGGGAGGAGCCACCTGTCCATGCTATACCCGGGACCATCAGGGTGACCATAGGTACCGTGATTGATAGCCGCTAGATGCGCTGCCCAGTAGTATTTATTGATATCTGGGAGGCCAATTCCTCCATCATACCAACTCAGTGTGAGCTTGTTCAATGCAATGTGTGGCTTCCCGTCCCGCAACAAATCCCTCTGGAGGCCCTCAGTTTCTTTAAAATATGTCATTGGGACAAGGTTTAGTGAATCCGGCAAAGCATACAAAAGACGGGATAACAACATCATTTTAAAGCGAGCCGCTTTGCCCAGTAGCAAGACAGGAAGCGTTTTCCAACTGGCTATATCACGTTTAAGCCTCTGTAGTGTAGGGAGGAGGTTGTGATTGAAACGGAGTGCTTGGTCCAAGGAGATAAAGATACCCAGATATTTGAAGCCCACTGAGCTAATTTGATTCGGGCAGTCTCGTGGTGGAGCGGGAGGGTCTCCCTTGAGGACATACAGGAGGGATATATTCCAATTGATAGAGAACCCAGAGTATCTATTAAAGATTGCCAGGATGTCCAGGACCGCCACCAGGGACTTCCTGGGGGAGGCCAGGTATAATAGTATGTCATCTGCGTATAGTGAAATACGGTCCTCCCAGTCAGGGGACCAATGCAGACCTCGCACTACTGGGTCTCTCTGAATCCATGCCGCCAATGGTTCCAAAGTTAGGGCAAACAGAAGAGGGGAAAGAGGACACCCCTGACTGGTCCCACGACTCAGTATAAATCTATCCGATTTTTTATTGTTGACCACGACCAGCCCCATGGGCTCAGAATACAAGAGGCGCACCCACTTAGTGAAGGCCGGATCAAACCCCATTTTTGCAAGCACTGCCAAGAGATATGGCCATTGGACGATATCAAATGCCATAGCTGGTTCTTGGATCGTGGCTGCTCTCCCCAAAACCCCATGCACCCTGCGCAAGTTCAGCGATGTGTTTCGGTGTGGCATGAAGCCTGACTGAGCAGGGTGTACAAGACTCCCAATTATTTTGACTAATCGATTGGCAAGGAGCTTAGCTAGAATTTTGGTCTCTGCTTTTAGGAGCGAGATCGGTCTGTATTGTAGTGAAGACACGAGTCTGCTTGTGCCCATTGTTATGTTAGCATAAGAGAATTAGATGCTTAAACACCATTTTGCCGCTTTTGCACAAGACACTACATGCCTCTGTTCTTGTAAGTCAAACTACTTGCTTTTCTTCACATGAGAATGGTCTGTTGTTCACATCTCTAGACTTACACCGCATACTCAAGTCTGTACAGAGTGTACAAAGTTGAATAACAATGTATGCTGTTGATTCAGGTTGATCGGCCCACGCTCTAAACATAACTCGCACACAGTTGCAAATAACTAAAATTCGAGTGCCTTTAATATTGCATTGCATGCATGTCAGGGACACCTGGAGAAAACCTTTCTACCTACAGAGAGCTGTGCTGATCCTGGGATGTGGTTTACTTCATCTGATCTGTTTAATGATTTCTCCCTTTGTGTTTTATGGAATTGTAACAATGCTGATTGTATTAATTTTATGCATCTTTTTACTAATGTTGGCAAAAATACTGCATCTTAGAGCACATAGTTAAAATAAACATTTTAAACTATAACGTGTCTCTGATTACTCATGTTGTGGACTTGTATGCGAATAAAAACGAAAGTGTTCTTGATTTCCACTATTCCTGAGAGTTCACCAAGTCGCTTGTTCTTGGTTGTCTAATCATTGGTAGCTTCGCTGTAGTACAGAGAACAAATGAGACACTGATGCTAATCGGATTGGGGTTTTGGGTACTGAGGTGGGTTTTTGGTACACCACAATACACCGAGGTCCTGGTTTCCTGCGCATAGTTCTGTGCATAAGCAGAATCCCTGCAACATGGCACACCTAACGTTCGGTCTTATTTTCGAGACACTCTAGTAGTGCTTATACTAGTCCACAATACACTCACTCCTGTTTCCGGTTAACAATGGTGATGAATTCACTCCACAGGGGAGGAACATGGCGGCGGCAGGCTAGCGGCTGCTGCGAGGCTCTGCAACCGAGACACCGAAATGAGCTGAGACGGGTTTTCCAGCATTGAAAATTCAAAGCGGGAGTATCGGAACATATGGTGAGAGAGATTATTGCTTTCTTGCGGAAAATTACACACGCGCTGTCGAAAAAAACCTCTTTGTTTGTTTCTCGGAGGTTTGCACCCCTGGCGCTAGGACCCAGCAGGAATGTTTGAGCGGCGATACTGCAATGATCGAGGTCAGCTGTGCAGACTATCCAGCAGCGGGAGCGGGAGTGGTGTGAGCGTGAGCGGGGAGACGCTGAAGCAGATTAGCGGTGGCAGCTCCGAAAGGGAGAAAGCAAGACCGGCAGGTCTCAGAGTCAGCTGCTGCAGGCTGTGGGCGCGTTCAAGGGCAGCGCTCCTATTTCACGGGAGAGTGGGAGCAAGAGCTTTTGCACTTCGAGAGGCTGGCACATTCAAAGGCGGTAAGGAGGTTTCTGAGGGGGGTGTCTGCATGGAGGCAGACAAACTGAGACTTTTTACAGCCCCCCAAAACGATAGGGAGAGCGAGGGTGTGATTAAGGATATTAGCGGTACTGGTGATATTGCGGAAGGGGCTTCATTTGACGACCGCCCAGTAAAGCAGAATAGTAAACAGGTTATTAGAGCCAAAGAAAAAGTAGGTGAGGCAAGGAACCGATACCAGTTAAGGTCCAAGTCAGACCTTAGGAAACAAGGGGTCTGGAACCCTTCTGATACAGCGGATAGAAACGGCCCAATTCCCATCTCCCCTCTTAAACAAAAAAGGAAGACAGGAGCCGGAGGAGGAAGAGGGAGGACTAAGTTAACTAAAGCTGTAAAACAACCGCAAGCACCTAGAGGAACCCCTTCATTAAAGAGTTTCTTCAAAATCATGGAGACTGCAGTGAATTTTAAGGAAAGGGCGAAAGGCGAGGCGGGGGCACAATTAGATCCTAAGGTTATGGATGCACCTATATTGGTGGAGGGCAAAAGCTCTAACAGTTCTAATAAAACTATGGTTTCCCCGCCCCATTCCTCCTTGCCCTTGCCCCTGACGAATAAGTACGCTGTGTTAGATTTAATTTCTGGTGATGAAGAAGCAGAAGCAGAATCAAGGGCTGTGTTTGCCTCTGGGCAGGATAGAGAGGTGGAGGCGGATTCGGACACCCTGCTGGATACAGCACAATCAGGTTCTCCAACATCAGAAAAATCTGCGATCTCTAAATCTGTTGAAACTTCTTGTTACTCGATTCCTTCAACTAGCACTGCCAATGCACACCTCTTACCTCTCGCGACTTTAGATATACATGGTCCTATTCCCCAGGCTGATGGAGCAGTTGAATTATCAGGGGAAAAAAGAAGAAGGAGATAGACTTAGTTCTCTACTTCATGCATTGAGAGATGACTTGATGGGAAAATTTGAGATTTCTGAGAGAAATCAGAGAGGTCTGGACGACAGATTCGACCTTCTAGAGGCTAAACTGGAGGGAATTAATACTAGAACTGGTGCTTTGGAAGGTAAAGTTTTGGCAATGGCAGAGATTTCGAAAGGAAACTCCAGAGACATAGAGTTATTAAGGGCGCAAAATCGCACGTTAACAATGGATATGGAGAGATTGGAGACACAAACCAGGCGCAACAATCTTAGGATTCTTAAAATTCCTGAAGGAGAAGAAGTGGAGGACATAAAGGGGTTCGTATGTAGATTACTCCGGGAAGACATCTTGAAAGATAGAACAGACATCAACTTAGAGGTGGAGATCCAACGTGTACACAGGGATCCATTTAGGTTGCACTCAGACCGCAAGACACCCAGGAAGATTCTGGTATATTTTCAAACATATAGCGTGAAAGAGTTGATCATTAATCGATGTTTGGCACGTACTTCTCTGCACTATCGCGCTAACCCCTATCAAATACGATCGGATATAGGGGGTAAAACTGCCCAAAGACAATGGGAGCTTGGCTCTAAAATGCCAGAATTGCGTTCTATGGGGGCCCAGGTACAAATGAAATTCCCGGCTCTCCTAAAAATTATGTGGAACAATAAAATGTTCTCCTGTCACTTTCCAGAGGAGGTTGATGAATTACTAGTTAAAATGAAAATGAAAGAATAGTCGTCTAACTTTCATCTCTTTGTCCACTTAATATATATATATTTTTTTTACATCCTTAGTTAGAGTGTGTGTTCAATAAAGAAAGGGGGGGGGAAAGAAAAACAAAAGGGCAGGGGGAGGGGAAAAGAGAAAGGAAAGGGGAAGAGGGGGAAGAAAGAGATAAAAAAAAATATGTGCACATATATATACACATACTCACCAGGAAGGAAGGAAAGGAGAAAGATTTAGGGAAAAAAAAAAAGTAGAAGAAGGAGAAGGGGGAAAAAAAAAGGGAAAAGGGAAAAAAAAAAATATATATATATATATATATATATATATATATATATATTCAGGCTCCAGTTTGCACCGTTTACGAGGGTCACTCTTTATGTCGGGTGCCGAAAAACGCGCCAGTGCATCGCGTTAAAAATAGCAGCTCCAGTCCTTCTAGACCTTTACCCAGCCGGGTCAGGAATAAAGACACAGCACTCCCGGGCTCAATACAAACAGCGAGGGTGTTTTATTTAAGCAAACGCGTTTCGGGACAGCGTCCCTTCGTCAGTGGTTCAACCATGAGTGATACAGTTGCAACTTTTTAAATGAGACGCCACCATAAATGATAGACATTGAAAACGGACTATAGCGTCCACAACAAAGTTGCGCCATCTTAGAATGATTTCAAAGAGTATTTTCAATGCGTTAAATAACAGTGATTACTGATATTTACATTACAACATCTTGCCGTGTATCGGCCAAAACATAGAATAGCCCGGTTTCCAAACTTCGTTATAAATCGGATTTGACTTTCGTGATGTCGGCATGAGGCATAAAATTTAAATAGTCTCAAAGGCACTCAGGGCACATTAGCCACAAAGTAAATTTTCACTGAAATATATCTCAGACTAGATCTTGCCGTGTATCGGCAATTGCAGCCATCTTGGCTGCATAAGCTCATACCTTCATCCCAAGTCTACCCTAAGCAATTATGTCTAAATCATTTTAGCAAAAACAAGTCTCATTATAACAAATTTCCCACCACCCCTCTTAAATGTGCAATACTTCATGATTTATACATTCATTACAGGTTTCTTGTTCATCTATAATTTTTCTTCCTTAGTTTCTCAGTTTCAGAAATTATTACAACCATCACAGCTTCTACAGTCCTTAACCCCCCTTATCCAAGGTGAGTAGCCATCTCCTCTCCCATGTTAAGGCCCCCTGGTGCCTTCGTTTCTAAATCAATAATGTAACGCGATTCAAGCCTTCTAAGGGTCTGCAATCTATTCCCTCCCCTTACATTTGGTGGTACACAGTCTAAGCAAAAAAATCTAAGTAGATCTCTATTGCTATTGTGCTTGATCGCGAAATGCCTGGCGACAGGGTATGTGAAATCCTTATTCATTATCGCCCTCATGTGTTCTAAAATTCTTAATTTTACAGAATTGATTGTACTGCCGATATATTGCAGCAGACAAGGGCACTGTAAACAATAGACTACATGATCCGTCTGACAGGTCATAAATTTATTGATTTTCTTTTCACCTCGACAGCCTCTTACTTTATAGGTGAGTGTACGTTTGCTGAAAGCACATGCTTTACACTTTCCACATGGAAAGAAGCCTCTGGCTTCCTTCAGTGTGCCTTTGGTGTTTTGAATCGGGTCTAAATGGCTATGGACCATATGGTCCCTCAAAGATCTTGCCTTTCTAAAGGTAAATTGTGGGGTGGCGGGCAAATCCGACCCCACAATCTGATCTGTCTTCAGAATATGCCAATGTTTCGACATGATTGTCCTTAACCTGAAGGAGTTTTCTGAATAAGTTGTTACCATTCGAAACTTCCCCTCCACTTTCGGCCTCTCTTTCTTTTGGAATAGTGTGTCGCGTGGCAGGGCCTTTACACGGTTGAGGGTGTCCTGTAAAAGTTTTGGTCTGTAACCCCTTTCCTCAAATCTGTCCATACTTCCTCTGACTGCTAAATCAAAGTCCTCCTCATGGGTGCAGTTTCGTTTCAATCTGAGAAACTCCCCATAGGGAATACTATTGATTAATTTACGGGGATGGCTACTGGTGGCAAACAGCACACTGTTCCCGGCTGTTGGTTTCCGGTACAGGGAAGTTGATATTTTCCCACTCTTTATAGATACCTGTAAATCCAAGTAGTTGACTTGTGATTCACTGATATCTCCCGTAAACCTAAGATTGCAGTCATTGTGGTTTAGGGACCCAATATACTCCCGTGCTTCATCTATGGACCCATCCCATACCAGGAACAGGTCGTCAATGTACCTGTGCCAGGTTACCACTTTGGTGTTCCATGTGGCTTTATCCGGACCCCAGGCTTCCTGCTCCTCCCACCAGCCCACGAATAAATTCGCGTAGCTGGGGGCGAAGCAGGAACCCATCGCCGTGCCCGTCCTTTGTCTGTACAGGGTGTCCTGGAAAAGGAAAATGTTGTTATGTAAACAAAAATCCACTAATTCAAGTATCATTTTGTTATGCATAGCAAATTTCAGTGATTTTTTTCCCAAAAAATATGCGATAGCATTTATTCCTTGACCATGATCTATACGTGCATAGATCATGGTCAAGGAATAAATGCTATCGCATATTTTTTGGGAAAAAAATCACTGAAATTTGCTATGCATAACAAAATGATACTTGAATTAGTGGATTTTTGTTTACATAACAACATTTTCCTTTTCCAGGACACCCTGTACAGACAAAGGACGGGCACGGCGATGGGTTCCTGCTTCGCCCCCAGCTACGCGAATTTATTCGTGGGCTGGTGGGAGGAGCAGGAAGCCTGGGGTCCGGATAAAGCCACATGGAACACCAAAGTGGTAACCTGGCACAGGTACATTGACGACCTGTTCCTGGTATGGGATGGGTCCATAGATGAAGCACGGGAGTATATTGGGTCCCTAAACCACAATGACTGCAATCTTAGGTTTACGGGAGATATCAGTGAATCACAAGTCAACTACTTGGATTTACAGGTATCTATAAAGAGTGGGAAAATATCAACTTCCCTGTACCGGAAACCAACAGCCGGGAACAGTGTGCTGTTTGCCACCAGTAGCCATCCCCGTAAATTAATCAATAGTATTCCCTATGGGGAGTTTCTCAGATTGAAACGAAACTGCACCCATGAGGAGGACTTTGATTTAGCAGTCAGAGGAAGTATGGACAGATTTGAGGAAAGGGGTTACAGACCAAAACTTTTACAGGACACCCTCAACCGTGTAAAGGCCCTGCCACGCGACACACTATTCCAAAAGAAAGAGAGGCCGAAAGTGGAGGGGAAGTTTCGAATGGTAACAACTTATTCAGAAAACTCCTTCAGGTTAAGGACAATCATGTCGAAACATTGGCATATTCTGAAGACAGATCAGATTGTGGGGTCGGATTTGCCCGCCACCCCACAATTTACCTTTAGAAAGGCAAGATCTTTGAGGGACCATATGGTCCATAGCCATTTAGACCCGATTCAAAACACCAAAGGCACACTGAAGGAAGCCAGAGGCTTCTTTCCATGTGGAAAGTGTAAAGCATGTGCTTTCAGCAAACGTACACTCACCTATAAAGTAAGAGGCTGTCGAGGTGAAAAGAAAATCAATAAATTTATGACCTGTCAGACGGATCATGTAGTCTATTGTTTACAGTGCCCTTGTCTGCTGCAATATATCGGCAGTACAATCAATTCTGTAAAATTAAGAATTTTAGAACACATGAGGGCGATAATGAATAAGGATTTCACATACCCTGTCGCCAGGCATTTCGCGATCAAGCACAATAGCAATAGAGATCTACTTAGATTTTTTTGCTTAGACTGTGTACCACCAAATGTAAGGGGAGGGAATAGATTGCAGACCCTTAGAAGGCTTGAATCGCGTTACATTATTGATTTAGAAACGAAGGCACCAGGGGGCCTTAACATGGGAGAGGAGATGGCTACTCACCTTGGATAAGGGGGGTTAAGGACTGTAGAAGCTGTGATGGTTGTAATAATTTCTGAAACTGAGAAACTAAGGAAGAAAAATTATAGATGAACAAGAAACCTGTAATGAATGTATAAATCATGAAGTATTGCACATTTAAGAGGGGTGGTGGGAAATTTGTTATAATGAGACTTGTTTTTGCTAAAATGATTTAGACATAATTGCTTAGGGTAGACTTGGGATGAAGGTATGAGCTTATGCAGCCAAGATGGCTGCAATTGCCGATACACGGCAAGATCTAGTCTGAGATATATTTCAGTGAAAATTTACTTTGTGGCTAATGTGCCCTGAGTGCCTTTGAGACTATTTAAATTTTATGCCTCATGCCGACATCACGAAAGTCAAATCCGATTTATAACGAAGTTTGGAAACCGGGCTATTCTATGTTTTGGCCGATACACGGCAAGATGTTGTAATGTAAATATCAGTAATCACTGTTATTTAACGCATTGAAAATACTCTTTGAAATCATTCTAAGATGGCGCAACTTTGTTGTGGACGCTATAGTCCGTTTTCAATGTCTATCATTTATGGTGGCGTCTCATTTAAAAAGTTGCAACTGTATCACTCATGGTTGAACCACTGACGAAGGGACGCTGTCCCGAAACGCGTTTGCTTAAATAAAACACCCTCGCTGTTTGTATTGAGCCCGGGAGTGCTGTGTCTTTATTCCTGACCCGGCTGGGTAAAGGTCTAGAAGGACTGGAGCTGCTATATATATATATATATATATATAGTTTGCTGAAAAACCATTGTTCTTTAAACTGGTGTGGGTGTGGTAGGGTGTAGGCCTCCTAAAGGCGCATCGACGCCCATCAGGAGGGAGGGGTTCCTCGGGGGGAGGGTGGGGAGTGTTCACAGGGGGAAAGGGATAGGGAAAAAACAGTTGAAAATGTCCTCATATGCCGTAAAATTATACTTGTTTAAACTTAGTTACAGGTCACCAATAATTTTGGAGGTTGGGGTAGCAATACCAGATAATGGCTCGCGCTAGCAGTAAAATCCTCTCCTGGAACTTAAATGGCTTGGGGAGCCCTAAGAAACAACAAACTGTGTGTGAGTTTCTAAAGAACTCTGGGGCGTGTATATCTCTTTTACAGGAGACCCACCTGGAAGCAAAAGAATGCAGAAATTTATTTGGCAGATATAATTGGGTCCAGGATATTTTGTGTTCCAAACAAACAGGTGTGACAAGAGGAGTTGCAATAGTAGTGAGGGCCAATGAGGGGATTAGGGTTTGGGATTGGAGTACAGACCAATCGGGCAGATGGCTGGCTGCAGTTGTTTCAATTGGTGGTATTAAATTGTTGTGTGGGGTATACTATGGCCCTAATGAAGACAAAGTCTGTTTTCTGCATAATATAGAAAAATACATGCTACAGCATACAATCCCAGTTATACTAGGAGGCGATTTTAACCTTCTATTAGATCCCCAATTAGACCGCACCTCAAAAGCCAAATATAACCCTCCCAAAAAATCTCTTCTAGTCTTAAAAAATATTATGAAAGATTATACACTAAGAGATATTTGGAGAGCTAAATATGGTGACCGCAGAGAATATTCTTTTTTTAGTAAAAAATATCATCAGTTTTCCAGAATTGATTTTTTTCTGATAGACCAATCCTTTTTAACTAACACCATTTCAGTCTCATATATTCCAGTGGGTTTGTCAGACCATTCTGTGGTAGAGCTACAAATAACCTTAAAGGATAAAATACTAGAAAATCGTTGGACACTTGATAGAACGATCCTATTAGACGTTGAGGTTGGACATAAAACGAAGGAAAGTATAGGTGAATTTTTTAGGTTTAATGAGAACAGTGCTTCAGACCGTATTATATGGGACACATTTAAGTCTTATTTAAGAGGAATATATAGTTCTCATATGATCTCAAATCGTAAGCTCAAAAAAGATAGAGATATTCAAGAACTTAAATTAATAAAATTAAAAGAACATCAACTTCAACTTGCTGTCCTGGAAAATAAACCCAATATCTTAAGCTTAGAGAAAGAAATTCTAGATTTGCAAACGGACTTTAAAACAAGAGCTGAAAAAATAATTCTAGATAAATGGGAAGTCAGCAAGCTTCGCAATTTTGAATACGGAGAGAAATGTGGGTCCCTGTTAGCCTGGAAGGCTAGGATGGAGAAGAGTAGAAATAATATCAAATCCTTAATACAGCGTGGGACTGGATTGACTTTAACAGAAGATATTGAGATAAAGAGAGAAGCCAGAATGTTCTATGAAGAATTATATCTGGAGAAGAACAAGGGGCTACAGAGTGAACGGGATGACTGGTGGGCCTCAATAGAACTGCCCCAGATAAATGATCTGGATAAAGCTTTTTTAGCTACTGAGATAACGGAGGGTGAGATAAGATTACAATTGAAGAAGATGGCTAGAAATAAGGCCTCGGGCCCCGATGGACTCCCGACAGAGGTTTACAAGGATAATGTGGAAGAAATCTTGGTCCCATTACAGAGACTTTTTAATAAAATCTTTATTCATGGAGAGCAAATCCCTTCCTCCTGGTCAGATGCTACAATCTCACTAATAGCTAAACCAAATAAAGACCCGGAAAGGATAGAGTCATACCGTCCAATCTCACTTTTAAACTCGGATCTAAAAGTCTACTCTGGTATCCTGGCATCGAGGTTGGCAAAAATAATGAAGTCTATAATTCACCCAGACCAGCGGGGATTTATACCAGGTCGTCAACTGAACGAATTGACTTTTCAAGTGATTGGAGCAATAGATATAGCTACTGAAACGAAAGTACCTCTCACCATTGTAGCTATAGATGCGGCCAAAGCTTTTGACCAGGTGAATTGGCTTTCCTCTGGAAATCAATGATAAACTTTGGCTTCCCAGAAGTATTCATCAAGGGAATCGAAACACTATATAGAAGTCCAAGAGCCAAGATTTTGGTTAACAGCAGTCTCACTGAGTGGTTGAGTATCTCTAGAGGGACAAGGCAGGGTTGCCCTCTATCCCCCCTTCTTTTTGACATTTATATTGAACCCTTCGTATGTTCTTTAAGGGAAGATTTAGAAGTAAAACCATTCAAAATAGAAAATCTTGAACTTAAGACAGCTCTGTATGCTGATGATTTACTTCTTTATACCTCTAACCCAGAGGAAGCAATACCAAACTATTCAGATTGGCTGAAGATTTTGGTTCAATATCAGGGACAGCATTAACAGGGACAAAACTGAAATAATGAGCTGGAATAACCCTGTCCCAATTATAGAAGCAAAATGTAAAATTAGATATTTGGGGGTTTATCTTACACAAAATTTGGACGACACCACTAAGACCAGCTGGGTAACAGTTGTAAAAGAGATTAGAAAACTCTTAACCAGATGGAACACCCTTCCTTTAAACATATTTGGTAGGGTGAACTTAGTCAAAATGATAATTCTCCCAAAAGTTACTTTTTTGTTAAATTCTATTCCTTTAATCTTTAATAAAAAAGATATTTCCAATCTACAAGGAAGAATTGGTACTTTTATTTTGGCTACAAAATCCCCTAGAATAGCTTGGAAGAAGCTCAGAAGAGGACTGAAACTTGGTGGATTGGCACTTCCAGATTTACTTTCTTATTGCTACGCCTTCCAATTTAAGAACTTTAGACTTTTAGCCAATAAGTTGGATTCCACTTCACACGGCAAATTGTTTCAAGCTATGTTATCAGACCTCCCATATAGCGCAGATTTTTTCTTGTTTAAGTTCGGTGACCAAAAATTTTTACCAAAAATTCGATTAAAGCTTCTACGGACTGCCTTAGATAATTGGCGATGGATACGAAAATCACAGGTATCCCTTATTATCACGCTCAAGCCCCAATTTGGGACTCCCCTGGTACTCCAGAATGCCTATTGGACCAACTAGCTCTTCCTCTGAAGAAAGCTGGCCTTAAAAAATGGGGGGACCTCTGTGACGTCTCAAACTTATTAAGTTGGGAAACATTATCACGTTTAACAGAGGGTACCATTACAAGGTTTAAATTTTACCAATTGTCTGCATGGTGGGGAAGCCAGAATTGGAATACGGAAGAGGAGAGCCTCCCACTTGACTTAATAACTAGGCAGAAGGGATGGAAGGGCGAGACTGCTGTAAGGTATAAAATGATAACGGGAAGTAAAGAGAAGGAAAATCTAGAGGCTGAAATAACTAAACTATGGGATACCCCTGTAATACAGATCTCAGATGACATAATAAAAATCTGGTCAGATTCCTTTACAATATCTCAGAAAGTTATTAAACCATCAAACCTGAGAAGAAATCATCTATTCACAATGTACAGGGCCTATTGGACACCGGCTAAACTCTCCAAAATATCAACAGTACAGTACTGCTGTCCAAGGTGTAAGTTATTAGCAGCAGATGATATCCACATGTTTGCTGAATGCCCTGTATTAGATGATTTTTGGAGACAGGTATGTGGTTTTTTGGAAGAGGTTTTGTTAACCCCTATAATATGTTCCTCCAAACTTGTTCTTTTTGTTTTTTTATCTGACTATGACACAAATAGTTGTATATCACAGTTTATCTTCTATGTAATTGTCATCGCTAGAAGAGAGATCTGCAAAGAATGGAAATCAGAACTCCCCCCAAAATTTGCGGATTGCCTTAAGAACATCATGGCAGTGAGTAGTTTGGATTTACTATGCGGAGGGGTTAAGTCTGTTAAGGTGTGGTCTGCTTTAAAAGCATGGTGTGAAAAATAACAACAATAAGTCCAATGATTATGCCAGAGGTTAAGTGGTCTCGTCCTCCCTTAGTAGCAAGTAACATCGGGACAGGGAGTTGGACGGGAACTATCCTTACCTCTGGACGATCTTCAATGGCTATCCACAAACATAAGGGCGGTCAAGGAAGGTTTGTGTTAGTGGCCTGAAGGACGTCTGTTTAGAGCTAACATCTACTGGTGGCATATATGAGGACACAAAAAAATTAGAGAAAAAAAAAATAACAATGGTGATGGATTAACCTACCTATATAGATGTTTTATAGGTTCATTCAAGATTGAAATTTAAAAAGGTTCACATATTGAATTACTACCCTTTTTGTGCTACAATTTATTTAAATTGTTTTTCTCTTCTTTGTCCTTATGGGTGAGATTGACATTGCTCCGCATAGTCGCGCAGCGCTCCGGCGTCATCTGACGCTGTTTTGAGTGCCTGACAATGGCATGTCAGTAATCTTTGTGGTGAGTGTGGATGCAGTGTTCCCCTTTGAGCTTTTCGACTCTTGGGTTATGTTTGCTGCTATAGATGTGGATGATGAAACGTTCCACACCTACACTCCCACTGCGACTCCTGCAAATTAGACTCCATATAGGACACAAGAGATTCCGATTTCAGCATGGCAGCATCGTATTTGGTTCAATGGCCCCGTCCCAACACTGTGACTGCGATCCGGTTAGGCCCTTTGTCTATCCCTAGGGCCACTTGGCCAGTTTTGTCCGGGTTCACACGACATCCGCGATATCGAAATGTCCCTGTAGACGAGTTGAGTCAATCACATACCTCCTCAATTGGGGTACATAGGGCTTTAGTACAATACGTTTCACGCAACCTCCAGGTGGGGGGCACCCTCGATTGCGGCGTAACCAGTTGGACCAGCCGGGATGTCTATTAGTCCCGTCATGGTTAATTCGGTAATGGGCAAGTGCCCCCAGACTAAGGATGATATGCCTTATTGGCTTGCTGAGAAATTTGACCAACTGGAAGCAGTATTTCCGAATACGACACCTGTGGAAAAACACAGGATCCTCCCAATTAGTTTGCAGAAAGACTTAGTACCGGAGGTAACCGATTGTTAGAATTGGGGTAAATTATTTGCAGCAGTATATGTGAAGTTCTTTGGCACTCCGTCTATGACTGTACTGCACTCCGTGATCAAGCGTGTTCAAGATGAGTACGGTCCGGAGGCAGCTGTTGAGTTGGGAAGGAGGCTTGTCAGAGTGTTTGATGTAGTTGCTGATCTCATCCTTGCAAATGTAAAGGGAGATGCAGTTAACTTTCAGGTGTCTAATGCTTTGCGCCTTGTCGCCGATGCCGAGAAACCCCGAGCGTTACCGAAAATTATTGCGGGCGCTTATAAGACCATTGGATGCAATAGTTTGGGTGTTAAGCCTTTTGCTAAAACAGCAGCTTAACCGCAAACTTATACGGCGAAGTCTAATAAAAACAACCGTCCAATTTTTCCTAAACAGAATTGGAAGAATAAAAAACGGGGGAAGCAGCAACAGAAACCAGGGTCGTGTCCTGATTAATGTTCTCCTCGTTCCTCACAGGAAACATCGGGCTCACAAGCCGGTGGAGGAGAATGCAGCAGAGGTCAAGGTTCCCTGCAAGGTCACAAACAACATAGTCCGGCTGATGGTAAAAGCAAGCAGGGCGACTTTCCACGTCAACGCCCTCCGTTTCAGAAAAAGAAAGTTGCTGCGTTAACCGCGATGTAAGCCACAGATAGTGAGAACACAGCTTCGGAACCTGACATGGGCATTAACGCTGCTAGACAACGGAGCGGAGGTTACAATAGTACGTCAAGCGCTGCGTCCATATCTTAAGGTGACAACAACTGACACTTACATCACGGTGGAAACTGCTGACACTAGAGTGGCTCCTCCTGACAGACTATATGATATAGTCCTTTTAATAGAAGGTGACATACAACGTGTAATAAAGGGATTTTTTGTGAATATCTAACCTCTACATATGACATTTTGTTAGCGGAGGGCGATTGGCCCCCACCTTTTGTTTTGGCCGCTCCGAGGGGGGAGGAGGCAATCCTCCCTGTTTTTCGCACACTGTGCCCAAGGAGCAGGCGCATAACTTTGCAGAAGAGTGGGCTCTGGTACTTGCACTGGCTTTGTACCATACTCAGGTCGGATGGGATAAACTTTTGCCTAGGTATGAGATACCATTGCGGTTTATGCCACAGCCACAACCCCAATATCCCATGCGGCGGGAAGCGAAAGCTCACGTTGCAGAAATCCTTGAACAATTGGAATATCAAGGTGTGATTGAGACGTGTGTCACCCATGAATAATCCTCTTTTCACTGTAACCAAACCTGATGGGTCGTACCGCCTAGTTTTGGATTATCGGCATTTGAACTCTCATTGTCGTGACATGTGCAGTACGGAACACCCACAGTTGCTCTCGTGGACAGTCTTGTGCGTAAAAAGTTTAAAACCACACTAGACATTTCCAATGGCTTTTTTAGTCATAACCTGTCCGTTATTAGTAGTCAATAGACAGCCTTTACTTCGGGTGGCAAACAAAAACAGTTTAAAAGATTAGCCATGGGCTACAAAAACAGCCCAGGCGTTTTTGCTGCACGTGTTGTCTCTTTGTTAGATGGCATTGACCTGTACATTGATATTTATCTCACGGACAACGAATTATGGACGCATCTCAGTCGCATGGACCGCATCATAGTTATGCTTGCGGACTACGGTTACAAATTTAACTTTGCAAAATCACACATTGCACAGTACACAGTGTTGTTTCTGGGCTATGAGCTCAACAATGAAGGTCGAGGACTAGCACCTCACTTCCTGGAGAAATGTGCACGTTTGCGATCTCCTACAACTCTGAAAAAATTACAATCTTTGCTAGGAATTTTGAATTTCAGGCGTACATACCTTCCCGATTATGCCCAGCGTATCAAGCAGCTATATGCCTTAATACAACCTACTTTTACCAAATCATGCTGGCTTCCTGAATATTCTGCTACTCTGCACTCTTTGCAGTCTGATATTCTTGAATCTAAATACTTACTGACTTGTGACAACCACACAAACCTGGTAATAAGAATTGTGCCAGGCGCAGTGGGTTTCACATACTTGACGTTTAATGAAGGAGACAGTACCTATTGCTTACAAGTCACATTTGTACACTTCGGCTGAAATGCGATTTTCTTCTGTCGAAAAGGTTTTGGCAGCTGTGCAGATGGCGATACTGAAAGAGAGAGCGCTGTCACAGGGACAACACATGTTGGTTGTTACACCGTATCCTGCCCTTGAAGCAGTGACGAAAGCTAGTGCATCAAATTCTAAAGCTTTGCATCTATGTTGGATACAATGGGCCACTTCACTGACGTCTCCGGATGTCACGTTTATCGTTGATTCCTCATTGCAAACACAGGAGTTTTTACAGTATGAATTTGTTCATCCTGCTCCTCTGTCCATGCACCCGCTTGAGGATTACCATTGTATCATCTATACTGATGGTACAGCGCAACCGGCGACTGGATCTAAACATTCTTATTCAGGGGCCTGCCCAATTGTGGCTGGTACCATTGTCAATGGAGAATTCAAGTCCAATGTCGTGCACACACAGACATAAGGGGACCATACCACCCAGTTAGCAGAGCCACATGCTCTAGTGCTTGCACTGGAGTTTGCTGATCCTCTAGTGACTACTTTGATTGTGAGTGACTCTTACTACTATGTTCAGTCTTTCAACAACAATTTATTATTTTGGACTCAGAATGACTATCGTGATTCCAAAGGTAGCACAATTAAGCATACAATCCTATGGGTTAGAGTCGCAGATCTTAAAGAGCGTCTGCCTCTCGTAAGTGTAAATCATACTCTTGGTCACCAGTGCGTAGGAGAACACGCTGTTGGCAACAGTCTGGCTGAGGAAGCAGCAAAGACAGCAGTAGAAACATATTTGGTAGCAGCTGTTACAAGGTCCAAAAGTAAGATTGATGATGACATCTTGGCAGCTATTGCTACAGAGATTGGTGATAATTACCCTAGAGGTTTCCCTTCTAAATACTCTTATCATTTAAGTCCTGATAAAGTTCCCAGGTGAGAATTAACAATGTTGGTGACAGGTTGATTCCCAATGCAGACTGCAGGCTTTCTTTATTAACAGCCGCTCATGAAGGCATGGCCTTGGCTCATGCCGGTGTCTCAGCGACTGTCTCTATCTGACAGCAAAGTTACTGGTGGCGTGGGTTATACAAACAAACGTGTGAATATGCCCTCTCTTGTGACATATGCCAGCAGACTAAACCTTCAACTGCTGCACGGCCGCCACAAACTCAGCTGTATATATCTAATAAACCACTGGGATGTGTTTATTTAGATCACTGCGGTTCTTTTTCTTCTGATACTGCGTATAAGTTCCTCTTGGTTGCAGTGGATTTGTGCAAATGTTTTCCATGGTTTGGCCACAACGGAGTGCTGATGCTCGAGCTGTCATTGTGTGACTTTGTTGGAATTGTTGCATGTGGCACTTTCCATTCTGACCAGAGTCCAGCTTTCGCCTCTAAGGCATACAAGGAAGCCATATGGTCTTTGGGACTGCAGGTCAAATTTTCATCTCCATACCGGCCTGAGGGCAATTCTGTTGTGGAGCGAATGAACTGTGACTTAAAGCAATCCTTGACAGCTAGAGTTTTAGGTACTGGCAGGAACTGGTTCACCCATTTGTATAGTGTACAATGTGCACTTAATAATCTCCCTAGAAGATCTCTGGGTGGGCGGACCCCAGACAAAATGCTATTTGGCATACAAATGTTTGTCCCGGACCTTGATAGTCTAGACATGGCGGCGTCAGCCATACCCTTTGACGTAGATAATCATTCTGCTGTGTTACAGAACCTACAAGAGACTCAAGACAGTCTTGCAAAGGAACACTTGCCTTACACAACTGATGCTGCACTACAGATTCCAGTAGTTGGCTGGCTACCTCGAGTTGGAGACCTGGCCCGTAAGAAGGTGGAGAACAAGGAGGAGTTCACCCCTCTTATCGTGCACCAGTTCCAGTGCTTGGCATGCAGGGCACAAGAACAATCATTTTACCACCACTTCCTGGTCGCAAGAATAACAAGTACATCTCCATTGACAATGTCAAACTACAACGAGTGGCCGATTCTTCTTAGTATGACTCCAGCGGTCTCTTGTCCAGCGATGCTGAGAAATTCTGTTTTGGCCTCAACTAACACCACCAGGCCTGCCATTGCCATAGAGATGCACACAGTTACTAATCCTTTGTTAAATCCGCCGGCTGGTGATCCACATGAAGATACTGAGTATACCTATCCCACAGATGTGTCATTGCCTGGTGTGCAATCAACTGCAGTTGACCAGTCACGTCTTTCATTTGACACTGACTCCATAACATTGGGTATACCATAGAAGTTTTGTATTTTTGTTACTTGGTTTAAAAGACATGTTTAAATTCCAACTTGGACTTACATCTGGTTGGTCTTCATCTCCATTTTTTTTGTTCATGTCAATTGGATTTGTGATAGTCTTTTTCGTCTAGTCAATGGACATTACCTAACAGAATGTTCGACAATTAGGTTAATTGATGGAACTTTGGCCCCACACTCCTCATCACACATAATGAAATGAGACCACACTTTTGTCAACATCACGGCCTGGCCTGTGTTAGATGGAATTGTATGGGATGCTGTATAATTTCAGATTTATGTACCTACAGAGGTGGTTAATGTCACTAATGTACTTTGTGTTTCTATGGGGGATGTTGTGACACAAAACATGCGCTCTGATGATTGGGACGTACAAGCTGTTGAAGCTCTTTTTTCTGATTTTGAAATATTATGCTGCATTTGACGCTGAGGATTTGTATTTGAACTCTGCAAACTATGCAGATTTATTTTGTTAGCACTGTGGTCATAATTTTCTGCATAAAGCTAATACATTTAATTATACCCAATGGGAACATTGCCCTACTCCCATTGAAGGCAGCTCCAAAACCCTTTTGAACTCTTTTTCCTATTTCACTAACTTTGATCGATCCAATGCGGAATCTTTTTATTTTAAAATGAGTTCTAAGTCCAACGCGAAAGTTAGGCTCACTCACACTAAGTTGCTGTATTCAAAATCCTTTATGGATCAGTTAGCTATTGGTGGCTATGAGCTGTGGAAAGATACAGTGGATGTTAAATCTGTTTGGGGTTCTAAACCCTGCCAGGTGCATGGCACAGAAGGTTTACATTGTGCGTGCCTTATCCCAAACCACATGTTTTTGAATAGCACAATTTCACAAACAACGTGTTTTGGAATGGCAACATCAAAACAAATGAATACCCCTAAAATTCAAAATCTGTATGCTTATCATAAATGGGACAATTATACCGATCTATCCCTTGATGATTTGCAGTCATTAATTTCGAACACCTCATTTATTATTTCTAACCTGGATCCCCAATGTTGGTTGGTATGGCAAACAAGTTCTGTTTCATGCCAACATCGCTTTCTGGGTCTGGTCTCAGGCTACACACAGGACAGACCGGACTTTAGATAATATTGTTTCATCTGTTGTGGATACTGTACAGGATGAAGTGTCGTTTTGTACCATGGTCAAAATCAATTGCGTTCCATAATGCAGTTTGCTTGGACTTTACAAACATTGAAATCTGGAAAAGTGCCTTGGGACTGCATGAACACTTCATCTTTGTTTTTACCTTTTAATTTAACAGAAAGACAACAGTTCATGTCCATGAAAGATGCAACGTACTCGCTTTTGCATATTGAAAAATTAGAACCAGTACCATTTTCTGTTGCCGAATCGAATTCTGCTGTATGGCTCATCCATTGCTTAATAACACTTCCTGTGTATGGTTCTTTTGAGCAGAGGGCCTGAATCTCGCTCATACTATGAGCCGAATTGATTGCCTCCAAGAAGGCAGTTTTCCATGTGAGATGTTGCACGTTTGTCTTGTAAATTGGCTCAAAGGGGGAACCCATGAGCTTGGAGAGAACCAGATTGAGCTCCCAGGGCGGAGAAGAAGGTTTAATCGGGGGGAAAAACTTTCCTTAGCTCTTGTAAAAAATCCTTTACCACCTGAAGCTGCAAGAAGGATGGTTGGGAAGGTGACTTCCTGTATGCCTTAATGGCAGCAAGATGTACCTTTATGGAGGCAAATTTCAACCCTGACTTAGCCAAGTGTAGAAGATATGGAAAGATTGCCTCCTCCTGCCCTTTGGTCGACTGGAAACCCTTTTGCAGAATCTTTTCCATTAAATGCATAAGAACACCTTGTGGAAGGCCTTCTAGGTTCTTTCAAAATGTGTGTGGACACTCCGAGAGATGTAGATGGTCTGGGTACTACTACTACTGTCATGGCCAGTCTGGTACTATCTTCGCTCTGGAGTGGCAGAGTTTGGTTATGACTCTCGAGAGGAGAGGAAGAGGTGGAAAAGCATACAAAAAGTCCCTATACCAATTGATCAAAAGGGCATTCATTACCTTTCGACCCTGAGCGGTAATATCTTGACGCGAAATCTTGGCATTTGTTTGTGTTGTCAACGAAGAGATCGATGCTTGGATGACCCCATTCTTTTTTTTTTTTACAATTCTTTTTATTTAAAAAAAATAAAATCAACATCACAAGGTACATCATAGTGCAGACAAATACGTATTGCATTACTGTTACGGTCAAATCCATACATGAGTACTTATTGGCTGTTACAACCTTTATGGAGACAAGGGGTCATCATGAGTTGGTTTGCTAGGAGAGGTACAAATTTCACCTTGGTATATATTCCAATCATTCCATATATGTGACCACTTCTGAGGGCATCCTCGTGCCATCTATACCGTATTTTCCCTAAACATGCACCTGTCCATGTTTCTTTTCCAGGTCTCTATTGTTGGTGCATGCGGGGCTCCCATAATTGCGCAATATCTCTCTTTGCTACCATAAGACTCAGTCTTACCCATATGATGCACTTGTTATTCAGATCGGAGGGCTCCCACACATTTAGGAGACATCTCTTGACTTCGGGGCAGATAGTTAGTGAGAGCACTTCACTGATAACCTTGTGTATTTTACGCCAGTACAGTTAGATTTGCTCACAGTATATTTATGAAGGTCCCCCACACTAGCGCAGCATCTCCTGTAGGTGTCATCCGCTGCTGCCCCCATTCTCACTAGTCAGGGCCCCGTTATGTATATACCGTGCAGTATCTTTAATTGGACAAGCTTCAGCCTACGGGGGGGGGGGAGGGGGGAATCTTCGCCACTGCCCAATCTTCATCGTTTATGACTATGCCGTCTCTTTCCCATTTTTCTCATAAGTCTTTAAGTGGGTCGCCGGAGTGATTGATCAGTTTTCTGCATGTCAAGGAAATGGTCTTTGTCCAACAATCTATCCTCGAGAGGCAAGGCTTCCAGAGGAGTGACCCCAGACTGTAGTAGTGATCGCAGTTGGTGAACCTGCATATTTCTGAAACGCTCTGTGGTAGCCAAATATATTCTTTTGTAAGGAGGCAAACGGTGTGATGTCCTCCTTCACACAGAGGTCTCCTATTCTAGAGATACCAATGAGGTCCCATTTATCAAAGCCCTTCGATTTCCACAGGTTCCCGAGCTGTTCCGAGTCCCATAGGGGGGTTGACAGCGTTAACTTGCACACACATCCCAGGCTTCTATTGGCAGCATGCCAAATTTGCACCGAGTGTTTGGTTGGTCCCGTGAGAGAAGCATGCCCGCGTTTGGAATAGAGGGCTCTGCTGTAATTCCCTCCCGGCAGCAACCACCGGTCCATAGCATAGCCTGGGTCATCTATCCGGGGGTATGTACCTTGATTGATGGTGGCCAATTGCGCTGCCTAATAGTATTTTTTAAGATCGGGGAGGGCAATTCCTCCATCATACCAGCTGAGGTTTAGTTGTTGAGAGATATACTGGGTTTACCTTTCCACAGTAGGTTCCTTTGCAAGCTTTCGATCTCCCTAAAATAGCTGGCAGGAACGAGATGAGGGGTATACTGCAACACATACAAAAAGCGGGGCAAGGACATCATTTTGAAAAGTGACGCCCTGCCTAACCGCGAAAGCAGGAGTGCCTTCCAGTTCTCCGTGTCCCATCTCAACCTTTGCAGGGGTGGAAGGAGGTTATGCTTAAAGTGACACGTGGGATCTGCTGTGATAAAAATGCCCAGGTACTTGAAGCCAGCCATACTTACCTGAACCGGGCAGCCCCTTGGAACACTGGGCGGGGGCCCCTTGAGGACATATAGTATAGATTTACTCCAGTTTTCTTCCCATCGCAGCCCTCGTATCACTGGATCCTTATGAATCCATGAAGCTAGTGGCTCCAGTGCTAGCTCGAACAGGAGGGGGAGAGTGGGCAGCCCTGGCGAGTTCCCCTTCTCAGTTTGAATATTTCGCACTTTCTGTCATTAACAACAACTTAGGCCAGGGGCTCTGAGTAGAGGAGAATAATCCAGTTAGTGAAGCGCGATCCGAAAACCATTTTCGCGAGAACCGTGAAGAGATATGACCATTCGATGGTGTTGAATGCCATTGTGGCATCAAGGGATACAATTATTGCCGCTTCTTGAATGGTGGCTGCTCTTTCCATTACCCCATGTTTTCTGCGCAGATTCAGTGTTGCGATGAGGCATGAAGCCCGATTGGTCTGGGTGGACCAGCCCGTTTATCACTTTGACCTAATGGTTGGCAAGGAGTTTAGCTAAGATCTTGGGCTCCGCATTCAACAGAAAAATTGTCCTTTAGGAGGCACAGTCTGTCCTTGGCTGGCCATGCTTGTGGCTCGTGACCAGCGATCCTTTGATCCCTTGGTAGAGGTCCCTGTTCCATACTCTCCTCATACATTGCTCGTATGTACAGGGCAAGTCTATCTGTCCGGAGTTTGTAGAGCTTCATTGGCAGGCCATTCAGGCCCAGTGCTTTCCTGATCGGAGACTTCTAATTGCCTGGGCTATCTCATCATCAGTGAGTTCACTTCCCAGCAATTCGAAGTCATCGGCCGAAAGGGTCTGGAGGGTAATGTCTCTAAGCAGCTGTTGAGAATCGCTTACCGTGTGTGTTGTCTTTGAGCAGTATATCTTGCTGTAGTGTGCCGCAAAAGTGTTCGCTATTTCTTGTGGATCGGTGATTGATTGGCCCGCCCCATCGATCAACTCAGGCACCAGTCTACTCGCTAGCTCTTTCCGGTCTAGCCAAGCAATCAATTGCCCCGCCTTGACCCAAGATTGTAGATTCTACCCAGAATCTCCCTTCCCATTTCTTTGGCCCTATCTGTCACTATTGCCTTGTAACTGTCCCTCTTGAGTTGCAGAACATGTAGTCTGTCTGGCGTTATCTCCCCATCTAGATCTTCCTCCAGCCCGAGGACTTCCTACTCGGCTGCAACTACATCTTTCAACTTCTCTTTCCGCACTCTGGCTATCTGGGAGAGAGTCTGCCCCCGTATCACAGTTTTAAATGCTTCCCACATTGTCTGGTGGGAGTGTACCGACCCCTCATTTTCCTGGAAATACAGCTCCATTGCTTTTTGTAACACTTCTTGGACTCTGGATTACGGAGGTGCCCGGGGTTAATGGGGGTGACTCTACCCACCCTCTGTTGACCAATAACAAACTGGGCCCATACCGGGGAGTGATCCGAGTTGCCCCTCGACATGTGATTAACACCCTGAACTTGAGTAATTTGGGACACTGGCATCAGTAGGTAATCGATTCGCGACAGGCTGTGGTGCACCCCTGAGTGAAAAGTGTTCTGGAGCCTGGCAGGGTGAAAGGATTGCCAGACATCGACCAGTCCCAGGGTTTCTAAGAAGTCCGGCAACCAACGGTTTGAGGGACCTAGTTCTCGGGGTGGGTGACGGTCCAGCATGCCTGAAACCACAGAATTAAGATCTCCTCCCACTATCAGGAGGCCATCTGGAGTTAACATTAATATAGAGCCCAGGTCTTTGAATGTAGGCCCCTGTAGACCGGCAGGTACATACACCAACATCAGGGTCAGTGCTTGGCCTTCCCATTGTCCTGTGATTCCTGTGTATCTACCCATGTGTCAGTTTATGATGAAGCTACCTCCATAGGAAAGGAGTTCCTAAGCAATATACCTGAACCTCTCGAGCCCGTGGTGAAGCCCAAGTGTGCTATCAGCTTATATCCCCATCTATTGAGGTCCTTGCATGTGTTACCTGCCAAGTGTGTTTCTTGGAGCAATACCACATCTGTCGTAATACTACACTTGGTTTGACTTTGTCCCCCAGCCCATTCACATTCTAGCTCATCAATTTAATACTTTTCTCCCATTGCGTAGTAATAGTTGTCTAAGTTTTCCCAGTTAAGCGTCTTAATGAATCTGTGGTACCTTGTCGATTCAGCATAAACAAAGAACAAACAACAGCCCCACCTAACTACCCCCTTCCCTGCTGCCCATCGCTCACTTAATGCAGAGTGCCTGTCGCTCAACGACTAAACTAAGAGAAAAAAACTGGGGGATAATATGATGCCCCGCACCCTCTCCTTAATTATATTGTTCATTAAGTTCCCCGGGTAGGGTCAGGCTGTGCTTACAGAATACTTCACTAGGCCAAAGCCCCCAAATTTTGCGGCCGCCTCAACAGTGTTCAATAGCGATTGAGTGTTGTTGCGGCCATCATTTCAGACTTCAGCTGCAATTGTTCAGTTTGAACAGGTTCAGTGGCCGCTGGGGTTGTGTTCCACTGCGTCTCTCCAGCCGTCCAGCCACTCAGTTGCAGTTTCAGGAAAGTCAAAAAATCTGGTTCCACTCCGAGCCGGCCCGGAAACAGCATTGCATATTTTTGGCCTTTTTCTCTAAGTCTCTTTTTGACTGCCAGAAATGTCACTTTTTGACTGCCAGAAATGAGCGCCTGTCGTTGTACCGCTTGCGTGTAGTCCGGAAAAAAGGGGATTTCTGAGTGCTCATATCTGAGTGGCGGTGCTACTCTGGCTGTTTGCAGGATAATGTCCCTGTAATTCAAAAGCCTGGCCAGTATCGGACGTGGAGGGGCCCCAGGCTTTGGGCAGCCCACCGGAACCCTATGGGCTCTTTCGATCACAAAAAGGTTTGACAGGCCTTTTGTTTGTAGGTGGGAAGTGATTCGTTTTTCCACAAAGAGATCTGTAGCTTGCCCCTCTGCTTTTTCCAGTACCCCTAAAATGCGCACATTGTTGCCCCTCGTGCACCCTTCATAGTCGTCAAGCTTGCAATCTGCGCATTTCCTGAATGCTTGTAGTTCCCTGCCTTCTGTTTGTAGCCGTGTGGTATAGCTCACCAGGCTTGTCGCTGTAAGTTCCAATTGCTTGACTTTTTCTCTGCTGGTTGCGAGGACAGCCCTGATGAGTATCACCTCAGAGGAGTGTCTTTTAATGTAAGCTCCGGGGTCTAATCCTCTGCCAACCCCGAAGGGAGGCATCCGTGATTAGAGATTGTGTTGGTGGGGTTTGATGATTTTTCTGATGAGTCCACCATGGGATGAATGATTTCACAGCTTCGGAAAGTAGAATCCTGTAATCCCATCGAGCGGTTTTCTGATCTCATTTGTCCTTCAGATCCTGTTGCATGGGTCGCATCCTCAATCTGACATTGGGGACTTGGAAGATTCAAGATGCTATTGACCCCAGAAGTAATGCAACCAGTCAAACCGAGGGATGAGGAGAGTGAAGAAGTTGATTACACTTCAGAGTGATAGATGATATTCTCTCCTCCAAAGGATACACTCTTCCGGTGATGGAGTCTAGAGTAGCACCTAGCTAGTGTATTCTTTTAGTAGGTTGGTGGACTGATGCTTTCAAATTGACCTGAAGGCCCAGCCGTTGTAACAATACTAGGCAGATCTGCTAGTGATCTTTCACAACAGGAGATGAACTCTTCAGGAACCAGTCATCAAAGTACAGATAAATGAATAGTCCCTTGCGACAATGAGCAGCCGCTACTATGGCCATACAATTGGTAACCACTTGCGGGTCTGACTTCAATCCTTGATTCCTACCATGAAGCCCAGGAACTTCTGGTGGTGTACGGTGACTGGTACATGAAGATACGCATCCTGAAGATCTATCGAGCACATCCAGTCTCCTCACAGAAGATGAGGATATATTTGATGGCGAGAAAGCATACAAAATATTTCTCTTCGGTTGGATTTGTTGAGAATGCGAAGGTCCAATATAGGTCTGAACTCTGCTGTGAGACCATTCTTTTGTATTAGTTAGTACCTTAAGTGCACCCCTTTCCCTTGTTGGGCGGGAGGAACTTTCTCTATTGCAGATTTTTGTAAGAGGGTGGCTACTTCTTTCTGTAGTAGTGATAGCTGGTGACACCTTGCTTTTATAGGATGAATGTCTTGGGGTGGATAGCGGAGTATCCATTCTGTAGTATATTCAGTACCCATTGATCCTTTTCTGGAGTGGGTAACAGAAACAGAGGAAGCGGCTGGTCATTGTTTGGTTGCATTCTTGGCGGTGGAGGAGGTTTGACAAGGGGTGCCACTACCACGGGAGGGACAACGCCCCTAGTAGTGCAATCTGGTCTGGTGTTGCTGCCTGAGAGACCATTGAGGGGTTTAAACCCTCTGATGAAATGGCCTCCGGTCATAAGGTTTGAATTGGCGATTGAATTCCTTTTTCTTCTACAGAACTACCTCTTTTAGAGTGTCAAGTTCTGTTTTCTTCCTGGCCATTTCCTGGTCTGTGTGAGAGCCAGAGAGAGAGTTCCCAGAGAAAGGAAGGTTTAGAATGCGCTGTTTGACTTCTGGTTTCAATGCAGTGAGCCGTAACCGGGATGATCTTCTAGCACAGATGCCGTGCGAGTAAGTGTGCAGCTAGAGATACCCCATCTGCTGCTGCACTAATCATCTGGTTCACAAGCAAACCCCCTTACTGAAGAATTCCCTCGAAGTCTTGGCGTTCCTCCTTGGGTAGATCGTCTTTGAAGCGTTCTAAGGAGTCCCACAGGGCCCGCTCATAACGCCCCAACAGTGCTGAAGCGCTGGATACCTTCAAGTTTGAAGCTGCGGTGCCCCAAACTTGCTGTGTCTGTGCTCTACTCCTTTGTCCGGAGGTACCACTGAGGTGGAGGCTACTGCATGAGTCTTCTTTGCAGCAGCATTAATAACTGAATCAGGAGGGGGATTCAATCTCCGGAAAAGCGGGTCTTGCTCTGGAGGTTTGTACTGCTTTAAGATCCGCGCTGGAGCCGTTCTGAGAGATGCTAGAGTGAGGAAGGTATTTATGACTGGTTGTAAGAGTCCTGGTACCAAAGGTAACAATGGTCTTACTGCCGACCTTTGATGAAAAGTCTCAAAGATGACCGAAGATGATGTTTGAGTGGGCATCTCAATATTCAATTTATGCGCTCCCCTCGGAGGCACCTTGTGAAAAGTATTGTCATCCACCAGAGCTATTCTAGAAGATGGACTGTCCGTTAAGGTGGGATATTCCTTTGTGGAGGAATGTGTAGAAGAAGAGGACCATGAAGGTGACCTATGGCTCTTGCGGTGGCTACGTGTAGGAGGTCTTTCCAATGGTGATGTCGATGTCGAGAAATGAGTACACCTCGACGTCAAACAGCTATGTACCACTAAGACTTTTGGCTTGGAAGACACTGACGGAGTTCTGGTTCTCAACATAGGGAGATTAGTAGCTGACAGAGACTGAAGTCTTGATGTCGAGTGAGTTTTCGGTTTAGAAGTTGAGCAATGACCCGCCGACAGAGACTGGTACTTCGACGTTGGGAGTGTACTGGTCAACAGAGACCGATACCTAGACGTTGTACGGGGATATGATGACGGAGAACGTCTTCTGGACGTTAAGCCTCTTCAGAATTGTGTTAACATTGAAGGAGGCCTCGACGTTGACCATCGCCGGGTTGACAGCAACAGAGGACTTTGCCTCGACGTTGAGCATTGTGAAGGAGCCAACGTTGACAGCCGAGAGTTGACAGCAACGGAGGAGGTTGGTGCCACGTTGGTGGATTTCATCGATGGGAAGACTTACCTCTGTTTTCCTGAGAAGTCTTTGATGACGAGCGGTGTTCAGATCCTTTCGACAGCAGCCTCGTTGACCGAGAGACCCTGCAGTGTTGGTAGGTCTCAGGAGTATGAGACTCGGGAAGACAGAGCATGCAAACAGAACGCGAGTGTTTTGGCTTTCTTTTTGCCACAGGACTGTCAAGGATAAAAAAGTGAATGCATAATTTGACAGAAAAAAACCCATTTGTCAGAAAAGGGTAACTTCTTTCTTCAAAAATGTCAAAAGAACAGAAGTTACTAACAAAGGAAACTTTTTGACAAAAAGCCAAAATAATACAGCTGAAAATACAGGGAGGGTCCTGACTAAAGGACCCGTAAAGAACAATTGAACTGTCACTCCTGAGGCATGATGGGAAGCACCGGGGGAGGGAGGGGGATGGTGTCATGGCTGTACAGTGCCACAGTGCCAGTTTTGCTTGTGCAATTGCTTTCATTTTCTATGCGGTTAAGGTTCCAATGCAGCCTATGGGCTAACAATACCTGCTGTGTGACATGGCAATTTATTGCGCTCATTAAAGAGAATTCAAGTGTCTCCTTGTCTTCCTATTATTTTTCTTCTTCTATATATGTGTGATATAAAAAAAATATATTAAATGAGAGCAGAATGTGTGTCTATTGCCTGTAAAAGCCGATTACCAGAGCATTGGTTAGCATTGTTTTATTGGATGCTGCATTGGCTTGTGAAAAAATAATATACATAGCTGTATATGTGAACAAGAGCACGTGATGCTCGAAACGCGTCGCCCGTTGAGAGGTACAAAATAAATCTTACCTTGCCAACAGCCTTGGGTCCGTCTCTTCATTTCGCTGCAGCTGCGGAGGTGGTGAAGATTGCTGGTTCATATATATATATATATATATATATATATATAAAAGATTTAATGTATTCAGGGGTCCCCATGCATGGGCCGGAATATTCAGTGCTTATGACTATTGATGAGGATCCCATAGAAGAGAGCAACGCATACTACACATCCATCATGATCTGCTGTCAGGACCCACAGCCTAAACCCCGTACCCAGAACGGCCGCCTACAATTTATGTGGAAGCAGCACCCCCTGCCCCGTAAACATTCATTAGGTCATCCCACTGAACACCACCAAAAAGGACCTCTTAAATAATCTAACCTTACACGCGAGACCGCATACAAAAACCTCCCCAGAATTTCCAATTGCGCCATGCCAAATCCCATCAAAGCCCAACCTAAAAAACAATGCAGCCTGGTCATCCTTTACCACCTATTCCGAAAATCCATAGGCAAAATACTCAGTGCCCTTAACCCTGCCAATCACTTCACTGACCCGCTCCCCGCAAAAGCAGTCAAAGACCTAAATCCACTGCTTCTGCCTCTCTGGTCCAAGATCATAAACCGCTCGCTTCAACAAGGTTGCATCCCTGACACCCTCAAAGTTGGTCAGGTATCACCCATTCTATAGAAGCCACAGCCAACCCTGCGAACCTAAAGAACTATCGCCCTATTTCCAATATTCCTACCTTGGCCAAACTTCTGGAAAAATGTGTTCACCTACAACTAACGAGGCATATTGATCACTTTGACCTCCTTAACAAACACCAATCAGGCTTCCGTGCAAGTCATAGCACGGAATCAGCCATGACACATATAATTGACGACGCGCTGCAAATCCTTTATCACAATGGATCCTGCTTACTCATCCTGCTAGACCTCTCCTCAGCCTTTGATACGGTCAAACATGAGAACTTGATAGACCTCCTGGAACATAGAATGGGTTTATCAGGGGCAGTGCTAAACTGGTTTACCTCATTTCTCCAAAATCGGACACAACAATTCAAAGTCAATAACTCCTTGTCCAAGCCCGTCCCAGTAACTTTAGGAGTGCCACAAGGGTCCTCACTATCCCCGACATTGTTTAATCTTTTCATGGAACCACTCACCGAAATTCTACACGCTTCTAACGTGCAATATCACATGTACGCCAACGACACACAACTATACCTTAAGATCCACACCTTAGACAACATCAAATTGCTTAACACAACGCTTAGGAATACCCAAACTTGTCTGGCAGAAAATCATCTCAAACTGAATGCCCAAAAAACCGAATTCCTTCTAATAGCTCCACCCGCCCAAATCCCCAAAATGCAAGAATGGATCAAACATCTTACATCATTCAACGTTCAACCTACCGTCGTGGACTCAGCGAAATCACTAGGAATAACTCTTGACAGTGACCTCAACATGCAAAAACACATCAGCAATGCTACAAAGGGAGCAAACTTCCAGATAAACACACTGAGGAAACTGAAACCCTTCCTACCACTTAATGGCTTCAAGCAGGCAGTACAAGCTCTAGTCATACCTAGGGTGGAATATGGATGTCTCTCTTTGTGGCCTAACCAAAGCATCAACTGCACCGTTATGAGCTTCAATCAATGCAGCAGCGTGACTCATCACTGGTTCTAAAAGAAGCTCCCATATCTCCCCAGCCCTACAATCCTTGAACTGGCTACCTCCGGAAGCCTGAATTAATCTGAAAATAGCATGTATGATGCACAAAGCCATGCATCACAATGCACCTAGCTACCTTGCACAGAAACTGACAATCTCTGGTGGGATCAGAACCTCAAGAAGTGCAGAAAACCTACTACTGAAACCACAAAAATTCAATAAGAATAAAACTTACAACCAAACCTTCTCTGGGATGGGACCTAGAATATGGAATGCCTTACCCCCAGAAACCAGACTTAACCCCTCCACTGCTTCTTTCAGACCCCCCCCCCCCCCCCCCCGTTTTCCACTCAGGAGTCAGTAGGTAGTACCAGGACGCCCTTGGGCATAAGTGCGCTTTATAAGCTCCTAAATAAATAAATAAAAAAGAAAATCAATTCTCATGGCCAAATTCACGTAAGTATGGGCTTTAGAAATCTCGAGACGAACCGCACACACGCTCCCAACCGGACTTTGTTAAAGGACCATCTAAGCAACCTAGACATTATATCGTCCTTCTATCTCTACGAGATAGATTTTACGTTGCACCTTACTATTTTGGTTTCTACAATAGGTTTTGTATATGTGCTTTGATTCGCTTTTATTTGTTGTATAAGTAACTTTACTGACTGTATTGCGCTCTGATATCCGCCAGGATCTTGTTCGCGCTCTATAAAACTTTCAAAATAAATAAATGAACGCAAAGCAAACAAATGATGAACATCTAAGTAGCACATTAGGGTTTCGAGTGCTAAGCATAACGTGGACTATGGCATAAGCATATTGCCTCACCGACCCCCAAATGAGAAAAGTCGGAAAGAGAAAAGACAAAAGGAAATGCTTGAATATACAAAAAAAAAAAAAAAGGAAAAGGCCGTAGCATTTCCTATCTCCCTCGCCAGCTCCGAGGTAGTCTGAGGCCCCCCAGCACCAGATGCAGAATCTTGGGGCACCAACGCCATAGTGCCATCCCCTGATCTCACTCCTCAGCAGGCTCTCCCTGCCAAGCAACAATGAGTCCCCCAGCTCCAATGCCCCATAGCACCTCCAGTTTGGGCTGAGCCACACAGGTGTCCCCAGATGCAGGTCGTCGCTCACTTGGTGTGTCTCTAGACACTTTGTCCCACACCTCCAACCATTTCCATTCATCCTATGGGATATCAAAGAAGTGGAACTTTCCCCCAGAGAGGCCCATTAGGCGAGCCGGGTACAGTAGCATGTAGTGGATGCCCGTGTAACACAGTTTGACCTTCACCTTCAAAAAACCCTTTCTGGATCCCTGGACCTTGTTGATATAGTCTGAATAGATGGAGATCCTGTGATTTTCAAAGTGGGCAGCGCCAGTCTCCCGAGCGGGGCGGAGAATGCAATCTCAGTCTTTGTAGTTGAGGATAAGTGCAATAATGATGTGCCCTCAACTGCGAAAAGAAAAATTGATGGACAGAATGTAGAACAATGTCATACATTCACCCCAGTACAGAGATCTGGGCCCAAATCCATCGCTTTTTTGCTCACCATGCCATTCCAGTTTGGACCCAACTGCGAACAGCACAGAATCCAGTGAGTTGCACATCCCTAACCCAGTGTCCTACGTAGGCCTCCATCATGCTGCCCCAGTGGCAGCTGGTGAAATTCGCAACTGTTTGGGCGTATGCAGAACGAATCAACGTAGGCGAGCGAGCCTGACGGCAATAAGGGGGGCTTTCTTCCCCCCGTGAAGAACGTTTTGAAAAATTGGCATCTTGTTGGTGCGATTTTCAGCACTATTTCTGTGATAAATGGACTAAAAATTCAGTTCCAGGCATTCTTATTTCTGTGATAAATGGACTAAAAATTCAGTTCCAGGCATTCATAAAAGAAAACTCGTACATTATTTCAGAGAATTTCTGGGTTGCCAAGCAAGTCTGACTTCTGAATAGGGCTAGGGTACTAAGCAAGACAGGTTTGGCTCTATCCATTCCAATAGAAAACACTAGTTAGTGATGTGAACAAGTTCAATGCATAAACCTGGGGTATACGGAGAGTCCCTCTCCCGAGAAAGAAATTTAAAAAAGGTTGGCAAATGGTGCATTTTAAACGAATGCAGCGATAAAGCAAGGCTTATTAAGCAGTGGGAACGTATAGTCTTGAAATATTAACCACATTAAAAACTGCCCCGTATCTTCTTGCATTAATTTGTTCAACAGTTACTGTAATATGTAAAGTGTTCTGCATGACAACTTTAGCCCTTTAAAACCTATGCTTGCCCAGTGTCTTGCACTGCATGCAACATTAACTTTGGAAAAATATGCTCTAACCAGACTTCAGGAAGCACCCACAACTGCTGTCAGTAACCAGTCATATGGAAATATGTGCAGATAGGTCTTTAAGTGAAATGAAAAAAGTGGGTGCTCTCTATAAAGGAACATGCCAAATACATTTCTCAGATTCCCATAGTGTGCCATCAGACCAGTATTTTGGTTTCTCTCTGAGATGTAATTTTATCCAGATAAATGGCACAGCAACTGACATATGCCTAAAGCCTGTCAGTACGATTGGCTTTGTCACTGGGTGTTAGCCGTTTAAGATAAATGAGTAACAACAATGATTTCTTATAAATAATTAACATTGGAAATGTTTACATTCTGAGCTTCTGAAATAGTGAGTCTGTGAATTAAATAGCATTGAGGCCTGTGGAAGAAGTTTTGGCCTCCAATTATGTGTGCCATATGTTAGATATGTATCCTCTTTTTCTCTGCTTATCTTGTCCATCTGCACATCTTCAACCCCCCTCTTTCTCCTCTTCAGCATCCTCTTTTCACTCTTCCCCGAATGCCCTTCCTCACAGCTGTCACTTCACCGCCCCCAACATGCACTGCACTCCCTCAAATCTTAGCTCCTTAATTTGTCTTACTTTTGCCTTGCAAATATTTTGACATCAGTGTACCCCTTCACACACATTTCCACAGAATTTCAGTTGCAACTGGAATACACAAACATTGTTCTGTGTGCTCTGCAGAGAGGCCAACCCACTGACAGACCCTTTGTTTGGCTTTAACCTTAGCGCCTTGGTGCTCAATCAAAGCCCCTCAAACACCTGGCATGGCTCAAGCCTCAAAGTAGGCACAGAAAAAAATACAGATAAACAACAACGTTATAAAATAACTAACTCATGGGGAATGCAAGATTAAGTAAACATGTTAGGAGAGGAACTAAATCGCTGAAATGCATTCCCTCGACGTTTTTAACATTCATTGTTGGCAAGTCAATTCATGTTTTTGGCATCAGTATTAACGTAGGGGCATGTACAAAGGGCCAGTTTTAATGCCATACATCAGAGGACTGGACACTAAGCACATGTTACACAGTACTCTTGAACTATTTAAAAACATTAAAAACTGCCCCATGTCTTACTGCATTGATGTTTGTGTTCGATTTAAGATTGAGTTTGGGCTAGCTCAAATACCCTTTCAAAATAAATTTAGTAAAAACGCCAGACCACAGCTTCAATTTTACACTACTGACCAGCTATACAAAAATATTTAATAAGTGGATTCTGCAATTCTTAACATGCCTCACCTCCAAATCTTCAAGTGTTCCACACTTTTTTTCCAATGGTGGCTGTAGGTACAATTGCAGATAGCCCTACTTAAAGGTTGACTCCTAAGAGCAGCTTCATCCTTCTGATTTTCTGAATCTTTATCTGGCCGTGCAAGAAACGTTTTCCAGCGTTTGATACTTTCCAATGGTTTTGGAAATTTGAGAAGCACATATATGAAACCTAGTAATTGCTTCAGCACACCAGTTTTTGTTAGCATGATATGCATGTGAAATGCTTGTGGCTAATTAGATCATCCGGAAAAAATAAAATCAATACTAAAAGAGTAACTTCTTTGGATCGGTGGTCTTATAGAGGTTTATTTTCTTTTCCAAATGATAGCCATTTTCCCTCAGCATGTCCGCTCCTCCTGGCTACCTTTTTGTCAACATACCTTTAGTGTGCTGGCTTTGGTCTTTAGATCATCAGCCTGTTGTAATCGTACTGAGCTGTCCATCCGATTTTTTTAAAATAGGTAGAGGACAGACTGACAGTCAGCCACAGAAACAGATGAGAGACTGGGGTTAGTGACTGATGAAAGGCAGTCTGGTCTTACATCAGTTATTCAATGTAGTTTCAAAGTAGACTGTGATGGTGGTTCTTGGTGGGTTTACACCTCCCTTGGGCAGCAATGTGGCTGCCAGTTATTAAGTTAAACAGAAAGAGTCGATTCCCTTTGCAAAGGAACAATCTCACCTTACAAGCTAGCAAAGAATTATTATATTTTAAGTCCTTAGCAAAGGGTAATGTGGTTGTGACAGCAGGTCTAGCTCTACATTGTTCCAAAAAGGTCCTCCCGCCTACACCAATACACAGAGGGACCTTCCTCCAGGTTTCCGTGTTTTTAACATTTTTGAGTTGGACAAACAAGGCTCAACTGCAGCAGAAATTCTGGAAATGGGTGTAGTGAAGGGCTTCTTTTTTTACGTGTTTTGGGTCCCTTTCTCCAGAAAGCTTTCTGCAGAATGCACTCAGCATCCTTGAATTGGATTCTTGCTCAACTGGGAGGGATAGGCCATTATTTTTCTCTTGTTCAGGCATATTATTTTGGAAGAGAACATCATTGGGCTGAAATTGCTGTGAAGCCTAAATAAGAAAGTTGCATCACTTGTAATCTCTTTAACTTCAATATTGTTTGTAACCGATTCTGGTATAACTATATATCCCTTTCTCTATAAAGCAACATCATCTGATGGGATCATCTCTTCAATTGTGGCTCCTCTTCAATGGGGAATCCACTCTGCATTATTTCCTGTAGCTACCCATTATATTGGACATTCAAGCAACGCAAGATAGTGGAGTTCCCCTGCCACACCTTCTTCGTCAGTATTGTGGTTGTCCAATGGGCTGACTTGATCCTGTGCAAAACCAGAAGGAACTTCGTCTTCCAGCAAGGAATGAAGAAAAAAATCTTGATTTTTGGCCTCTTTGAAGAGATTGCGCTGGCAGCGTTCCGGTCTTCCTGTCCTGGAATGGACGTGGCTTTAAGTTTGTACCCACTCAAACCAATGTGGTGGTTCTGTGCCTTCCTATACTTGATCCTTATATTGGTCTATAATGAAATCCGAAAGCTTATCATTCAACGCAGACCTGGTGGTTAGGTGGAAAAAGAAACATACTATTAGTTGCTTGTCTAAACATTTCACACCAGTGCGCCTGCACACCCTCCTCATCCTCTGTTCTGCAGCCTTCCTCCTGGCCCTCTTTTGAAAGACAAAGCCTCACGGCAAGGGGCACTGGAGTCTGGCCCCTGTCTTTGTGTTGGTCTGCGTCTGGTAACATTTGCAAGTGCCTTTTCCTTTTGTTTTTAAAAGGAAAGAACCCAAGAGATGTGGTTTTATATCTGGATTTTTACAAATAATGGCTGATTATAGCAGCCATCATATATACTTGTTCCTCCCTTTGAGTTATATAATCAGGGTTATCATATCTGAAGCGACCAAGATTCTCCGATTCCGATCCAGGACTACTGCTTTTCTTGGTACTACGATTTAGAATTTTCTTCCTGCCTGCATTTCCCATTTGGAGTTTCGTAGGTTGCTAAAAAACGTGGTTATTTTAATGTGACTGAATCCCAACTACATTACAGCAGTGCTGCGAAACTCCATTGAGGTAGTCATGCGCTTTATAAATCCACAGATAGATTGGTCTTATCAAATATGCACTTGGAGGTGTTCATGTACGTTTTACCCGACCATGATGTACCTTTTTTTTAAGACTCTTCTGGGTCCTCTACGACTTGGGAATTGTATTCTTAACCATCAGAAGGATGTTGCCTCTTCACAGATTAAACTCTCAAACAATTTTGCAGAATCTCCAACTTCGGTTCTTCATCCTCTGACATGGACAGCTTCGCTCATCTCATGAAAGACTTTAATTGCTTAAGGCTGACTGAAGATCACTGCATACAAAGCAAATGTTTTGTCATTCACAGTTTCAATATCTTAGGATTAAAAACAATGAAAGAGGGTACTCCTTATCGGCCTTTATTACACTGTGGACAGAAATTAAAAGATGTATTCTATGCAATCAGACACTATAAATGTTGGCATTAAAGGTAGAGATCAGCAAAACAGGAATTAGTCTCACATAACCTGCTTCTGTAACAACTTTTCTCTCAATATCTTTCCAATCATTCGAGAATTTGCAGATTCTCAATATCTTTACAATCATTCGAGAATTTGCAGATTCTTGGTGTCCTCTGGCAGAAAATTCAAACATGCCAAATGGTCGAAAACCACAACTGGAATTCTGAGAAAAGCTGCTCAACATCCCAGTTCTAAATCCTTAGATGGCAGTGTCACATGAAACGTAAAGCCTGTAAAAAAACAAAACAAAAAAACAGCACTCACACTGCAAACAGTCTTTTCAATAAGCACTCACGCAGCTATATAAAGCACAAAATTCAGTTTGAGGAACACTTATTTATTAAACACCACATAACAGAAACAAACAGGAAGAAACGCAAATATGCAAGAGAAAGAATACAGACAGACATTACAAGACACCAAAGATGTAGCAGCTACTTTAATGGAATACTCAAACATTCCATCTTGCAGCAATGATTTTAAAAGAATACAGGTAAGAAGAGTGCCTTTTATGAGCTGGAGTTTGCGTAAAATGATGCCCGATTACCTTGTGCAGCCAGCCCCAGATTTTAGGAGACGAGCAGTTTGACGTTCTTGCTTGCTAAGCCCCCTGTGATCTTTATTTTATTAATTGAAGGAAACTTTACTTACTTGTAAACCTAGTTCTCCACCTCGGGTGTGTCATTTTCTACATAAACACAAAATGACTGTGTGTGGAGATTTTAGAACAAGTTTTTGAAAATTAAATCTGTAGAATTTTATTAAAGAAAATGGCTATTGAAAGGTAACATTTTCTGTCTTTTCTTATTTTCCATACAATCTACTTGAATTGAAACTAATGCATACAACGAATCAGGCTATTCCTGCCAGAAATGCAGGAAGTGGTGGGAATTAGAGTAAAGATCATAATCTTCACTCCCGAGATCTCTTTCTTACATTTACCAAGGAGGCAGATGGGCAATTCTTTACTTTGAAGAAGATGCACATCATCGATAATTAAAACAACGAGCAACTTCCTTCATGGTATTTTTTGGTAATACTAATTAGGAAAGAATGCAAAGAATGGCAAGGGCTTCTCCGAAACAGAGAAAAGAAAAAAACAGTTAACAAAATTATTCACCGAACACCTTTTGGTTAGAATGAGATTAGAATAAAATTCCCGATTTTGTCAGAGTAAAATAGCAATGTCTAGCAAACGTGTGAACCACACTGCAAACCAGCCGTAGCTGTCTTACCTCTTACAAACACCAATCCTTGCCTACTTAGAAAGTAAGTGGTCTTTTTACAGCTGGTACAACATGGTAATATCTACCTGTCAATCATCTTCTAAGAAGTGGTTTAAACGTCGTTAAATAGGTCTATAGTTAAAAATGAATTGCTTCTTTTTGTCAAATAACATCAAAGCTCTCTTCACATTAGAGCTCTGTACTGAAGACCGAATTTGTAGAAAATGATGGAAGTTTGCTTTATGAAATCCAACAAATTGAATGAAGTTCCCAAAGAAACCGGATGATCATGAACTAGTATCTATCATGGGAATGTGTGTTTCGATAATCCTATAATCCTTTATACAGGCCAACATTGTGGTCACTAAATCTAGTACATTCCAGAGAAAGTGATGGAGATTAGATTTATGCAGAAAATCAAATGGCGGTCTCGTCCCTTTACTACAGAGGATATAATCATAAGGAATAAGGAAGGCCATTTTAGAAGCCAGTTTGTACAAGTTGTGGCCCGAATACATTTAAATTGAGGCAATTTGTTAAAAAAAGATTACACTTTTCTGAGTCAATCCTTTTCTCTACGGACCAGACAAGTAAAAGAATAGTGGAGGACCTGCTTGTCTAAAACTTCTGCTTCTTGAAAAATGTTAATACTCTCTGGGGTCATACTAAGATAATTGGTGATATGGACAGAGGATTCTACCGATTATTCTGTATAGGAAATCCAGACTGAAATAAAACAACCAGTGTGGTTTAAGTGACAGGAGAAACTAGTCCAGCCATTTGTGGTGATAAGGTACATCCTTGTTGTAGATTGTTTACATTTTAATCGTCTAAATTTGATTCATTGCGATTGGTTTGAGGACTTGAAAAGCAGAGGTATTTAGGGTAAAGACGGACTAGAGAAAAAACGACCAGTTGCTCAAAAGTACCACATCATATAATTGCCATATGCCATTGTAAATACATCTAACTAACATTCTTCATAGTTTTAGGATCACTGCCAACAGCTTGGGGTTGATGGCCTTATTCATGCTGGTCCATGAGAATTCTCATGAACTGCTGTGCCTACATAGATTTCTGCTAGATAATGTGAGCTTCCATCAAGCTGATCTTTTACCTTCTTGTTTGTTTGTTGAGATAGTATGTCATCGTATTATCTGTTTCTATTAAGACGATCGCAGACAAGAAGGAAAATAAAGACTGGATAGCTAAATGGAGTGCACTCAATTCCAATACAACAATTTGATAAAATTGTTTTCTGAGGAAGCTCATTTAGTGGCCAGATAGTCAATTTACATACAACCCCAGAATGGAGGCCTTTAACAATAATGTTGGAGTGGAAAGTGGTTTCTGGAAAGAACCTCTCACAATGCTCTTATTTTGGTACCACCATGGAAGACATCTGGTTTATAGTTGAAAATGCTCTCCCCAGTATCTAAGCTGTGGCACCACTGCTCTTCAAAGAATTTCTGAATTAGTCTCTTGCGCAGCAAAAATCAACGATGATGCAGAAAGGCAATTACAAATTAGAGAATTCCAGTCAGGAAGTATGACAATGATTTTTTTCATTAAGAAAACGCTATTTTTGTTATGCAGAAGACAATGTGCTCTCTAAAGCAAGTAATGTTGCATACATCTAATAAATCCTGACCAAACAGTGAACCTCTGTACTTGAGTAGATGTCAACTAGCTGTGATTTATCTGGAGCCCAGATTCTGCAGGATGATAGATATGTGACCCCCCCCCCCCCCGCCTGCCCCCCCCAAAAACGACATCATAACATGGATTCCCCCCCAAACTTGATCATGAACTGGGTTATAGTAGCCAATCTTTCATGTAGGACTACAGTATGCTAACCCTCCAAGGTATAGTCATTACTACAGCCAAGCATTTGGATGGGGTCTTCGGACTGAAAGGTGGTACCCTGATAAGTTAGTCTTGATTATTCAGTATCCTGGGTTTCTTCTTGGTGGTTATGTGGAAGTACGCATCTCAGAGGTATATTGTGCACATTCAGTCTGCCTATGAAATAAATTCAAACCCAACTCTAACGTCTATTCTTTACCCATGTGTTTGTATTTTTTTAGGATGGGATATTCCTTCTTAGAGAGAAGAAGGAAGTAATACATCGGTTTCCCTAATGTTGAATCAGCATTTTTGGATTTATGGGACCGTTACGTAATCATAATGTATCCAGCAAGTACAATGTAAAAGATCTATTTTTCCTTTCGTAAGCTCTGCAATGTTACGAGCACGAGTTAGAGGTGCCCTTTGCCTGGTGGCTCAACGGTGGGTTCAAAAGAATGGAGTCATTGCTTACTTTCCACAGCTTGTCAGGTGCAGGCTACATCTGGTTTGCTACTCTGTCACTAGCTTGGTGCTTTTTGCTTGGAAAAAGTATTTCTCAGCAAAAATGCTTCTTAAATTCAGGTGTTTTAACACGCTAAATGGAGAAGTCTTACTTTTTTACTTCCCATGTCTAAGTCCACTTATTTAAGGGGTTCTACTTTAGTCTTTATGGGTCCCAGATAGAAAGGTCACCAAGAATTCTAAGAATAATACCTTTGTCTAGGGACCTTCAGTGCAGTGAAGCACAGCCAGGAAGGGCTTCTTTTGGAATTTCAATTGGATATTTATTTAGCTGGTTTAAACATTTGGATTGAAGATTATAATGCCTCCTAGAAATGCATTTAGGAAAAAGTCCCTTTCCTTTTTTTCAGCTTCTACGATTTCACTTAACCAGTAGCCCAGCACTACACAAACTGGAGGCCTTTTTTTAGTTGCAGTTCATATTACAAAAATGCCTCCACTTAAGAGGGTGAAGTGTTAGTAGTTTTCTGGTGACTCAGTTTGCCACTTCATTGCAGGTGGCCATAAAGTCTACTGATCAGATTCTGAAATGGGTAAAATGTGAGAATACCTGCCCCTATCATGCAGCTCAGATAATCTCGTCCCTCTTTTACCAGCAAGGACTGGCTATAGCAGAGGTCTCCATGGAGTTATTGGGTGAGTTGACTCCAGGGATGGCATTCCAGAGTTCAGTTCTCTTGTCTGGAATGGGACGTTGGTCTTATCACTTGGACTTTCCATTTAGATCTTACCTTGTGCACTAGACAGAATTACCTCCTTGAGAGAGAGCTGGAAGAATGGTTGGGACTAAAACCGAAGGGTTTTACCAATTCTGTGGGCAGTTATGCGCTCTAGAGGTTGGAAAATTGCTACTCAAAATCAAGCGAATCACAGAAACCCTTGATGTCAACTTCAAGACATGATGGTGACTCCTATCTAATAAGTTCCTGGAAATATCAGGGTGAGTACAAGGAGGTCCAAAGTACAGGTATGTCCACCAAAGGCCTCATAGCACGGTTGCTGCGCAGAGGGAATCGTTGTTTAGTGGCTAGCAGAAAAACTGTCTCCCTATTCTTCTGTCTCTTAAAAGTCATGTTTTGATGTCACACTTCAAGAGTGTGACGCTCTATAATATAAAGCATGTTCCTTCCCCTATGATACTTCTTTGAAATATTCTGCTTACCAAAAACCAGATTCAAAAGGGTTTCCTCCATAAGAAAAATAAGGCTAAAAGGCACAGATAAGCTTTCAGTATAGTTTTTTACACAGAGAAGAAAAAAATAACTGCTCTGCATTCTGGGACACTGACACTCATGGCAGCCTTAAGGAAAGTGTCAAATTACTCTCTGAAGATCATTTCCCCTATTTAACCCATTTCCCTATTTGTTTTTTAACCTGTTATTAAAAGTAGGAAATGAAAAGGGCGTTTTCAACTTGCAGTTGCATAGTAAGTATCATTTTAGGTTTCAGTTGCATTTATTTTAAAAAGACAATAAATGTGGCCTTCATTAAGGAATGTGAATTAAAATATTTTAGAAAATCTTCAATTGAAAAACAGCGATCCAGAACCTCACATACAAGAGATATTCTAGATACGGATTATAATTTTATGACATACATGTGTCAAATCTTGTGTAGACCTTATAGCACATGAGCGCACCCTGCAAAGCTTACAAATGATCAAACAGAGGATAAAGGAAAAACAGACGTGGCCAAACCATCTCAGTCACTAAAAAAAAGAAAGAAAGCAAAATGAAAGAGCACAACAATCCCAACAAAAATAAAAAAAAGAATACATTTGCAGCACATCTACGAATCAATCGACACATGAAGAGTAAATAATAGCTAAAAGCACAATGTACAAAACTAAAATGGTTTAGGCTCCTCCTAATTAAGTTAAGGGAATTTAGATTTTGTTAAACCAGAAGCAAACTATTCGAAATTTGCATGTTCTTTTTGGGATTGGGTTCTTCAGGCTAATCTTATTTCCTACTCCCAGAGAAAGTTACCTTTCTAATATCAGGAGGAACTGAATCCGCCCTGAATTTAGTCAGGAGTTAAAATAGCCTTGACATCTCTGAACAGACGCTACATGGGAACTGACTGGCCTGAGGATTGGGTCTGCTTTCCACAGACTTTCATTCTTATCCCTAGGGACCCAACACTTCCCAGATTCTGGTTAATAGGTAATGGGGGATGGGGTGGGCGTTAGCTACAATACCCATGCATTGAGCATTTAAATTAACTCCTAGGACTACTGTGCATGATCCGTTCATGGAAGATATTAATTATCAATAAAGACCTCGGCCAATGAGGGTTTTAGAGCAGACTCCACATCCTACCTTCCAGATACTATGACAGTGGAGGGAAGCAGCCTTTACAAAGAAGGACAAACAATGAGATGCCAGAACAACGACAACGTCTGTACAACACAAGTTTTTATAACAATTTGTTTTTACAACAATTTATTTTTATACCTTTACCACGGATGAATTTTGTTGAATGAATGGTAAAGGCATACTCGTAATACATTTTTTTACATGTCAATTTTAGTATTTTGGAAGTATTAAAGGTATTAACTGCATTTAATATACATACACACACACACACACACACACAGGAGAAGA
>NC_136057.1:775708514-775813514 GCF_964261635.1 Lissotriton helveticus
AGCTGTATTTTAACGCAAGCGCTCTAAATCTTCATGTGCTTTCCAGGACACTCTTGTGTGCTTCTGCCCAGCTGCTGCACTCTGTGTTGCTGTCTCCCTCATATAATTCCCTTATCATCAAACTCCGCTTTCTCGCCTGCGAGCTTCTGTTCACGTACAGCTTTTTCCATCCCCAACCACATCATTTTTTTATATTTAAATTTGTATTAGTTATTTTGCGGTGGACAAGGTAGCAAAAAGCTGCCAGTCCACACCTTTACAGAAGTGCTTTTACAGTAGTGTCATTTTTAATTTACCAATCCATCTCCGATTGGTAAATAAATTAGATAAAAATGGAACCTGCAACATTTTTTAGGCACACCTTGCTTAATGATGCATGTGTAAAGATGTGGCTACATCACTATACTTTGTCCCCCCCCCCCTTTTGGCCATGCTTTACAGCATCACTAAAATGCACTGACAAAGCCAATAGGTTCCAAGGGCTTTCCCAATGCTTATTTAAAAGGTGTATGTGCATCTCCAGCTGAAGCAGCCCCTTGGTGGAAAAAGGTAAATTAAGTCTGACTTTACTGGTCACTTTAAGGCCTATCCTTAATATCGCTGTGTTGGCCCAAATCATGGAGAAATTAGCTGTCCCAAAGCTCCAAAATCATCTGGATGCTCATAATGGTCTTCCTCTTTTCAAATCAGATCTTTTATTCACGGCACAAAATACCTCAACTGGTAGGATGCTTCTTAATCATACTAAATTGGTCTGCGGCTTGCAATACTATGAATAATTATATGTTGCTGAAAACCTCACTATGGAGCCTCAAGTGAACACTCCTATTATCGAATGGTTTAATTTTTTTAAGCCCTCATGCTCAAAGGGGGAAACTATTCGCTCACGTCGGCTCCAGCGGAGTACTGCAGCGTTCACAGTTAATACCAATTTGCTTTAAAATTTACATGGCCTCCTCAGTTTTGACTTTAAGGACACACAGGAATGGATCCAGTCGATACAACATATTAAATAAGATCTTCGAAGAATAATCCTTCAGGCCTGGAACTTCAACAAGCATTGGCATAGCCAATAGGTCTCACTTTTGAGACCTTATAAGTATTTAGTTATGCAGCCGAATAACCTTGGTGCAACAAAATCAACTGTTGCATGGCTAAACACTTATAAGGTCACAAAGGCGAGACCTATCGGCTATGCCAATGCTTGTTTGTTCCAGTGGTTACTGAAATGAGCCTGACGTTCTACTCGTCTGCAGTTTGCCCTGAGCTGGCGTGGGGAGAAGTCACGCCTGACCATGAAGCTTAATAAAGCCTTTTAATTACAAGCTTAATAGTCCCAGAGCTTCATATTACAACATAATTTTGGCGACGACTTGCCGGCTCAATGACAAAGTCGCAGCGTGAACTTCAAGATCCTGTGAAAGCAGTCAGGAAAACAAACCCATGAAGGAAGGTTGAGAGGAGCACTTGACACCTCCATGAGGATTGTAAAAGACAGTCTGTGGATTTGGTGTCAATGCGCAAGTGCAACAGAAAATGAATGTGGAGCGTCGCTGAAAGAAAGAGGAACTAGCGTGATATGCTGTAAAGTGAAAGAGACACTATGTTTAAGTGTAGCAGGAGGATTGTTTTTTAATAGCGGAAAAAAAGCAAACTTGTGAAAGCGATTAGTTGAGGCGAGCGCAAGACATCCCATCTCTAAAAGTACAATTTTGATATAAAGACCACTGTCACATTGACGCAGTTCGATATTGTGTGTTGCAGCGGAGGCACAGCGCAAGGTAATCAGATACAGTGGGGGAGAGATATAACGAGAGCGGCCGGGAAACTTAAAGTACGGCCGGCCAGCCATGATTAATTAGGGGAGGAGAAGCCGCAGAGCGCACGCTGGGCGAAGCCCTTTGATGTGCTGTGCGGCCGTGAAAAAATGCAATTAGGAGGGAGGGAGGGAGGCTGATGCGCGTGCTTGTTTGGTCACGTGATTCACGTGAACTCAAAGAAAACCGCAGCAAAAAGCCCTTGGTTTGTCAAGCTTTTTGAGCACTTGAATTCTCGCTCCGCTCAATGCGCTTGCGCGCATTGATAGGTCGCGAGACCTAAAAACTGCTAAAGAATATCAAACTTTGGGAGCATACCAATCATGTCACAGCTAGTCGATTGCCAGACTGAGGCCATCTGTTTTGGAGTCCAAGATCGAGCTGGCCGTAGCTCACTACCCCATTCTAATGGTTTTTTTTGTTTTTTTTTTTAAAGAAAAACTAGTATCTACTTCCAAAAGTTTTTTTTTTAAAGTTACTTACCTTAGCACCAATATTTCTGGAGAATACATAATCATCCTGCAGATTACTCCCATCACCTGAAATATCCTTCCTTCGTAGGCTTTTCCAGAAAAGCTTTTCTTCAGCAATGGCACTAGCACCATTAGGCGGAACCATGATGCTTTAGCTGTGACTCTTCCTCAGGACATGACAACACTGGAGTATAACTGGCTCCAATCGGTGTGTGGACAACACCTACAAAACTTTTTCTACACCCCACTATGGCATGCAGAGACGAACTGAGCAAAGCAATGACAGCAGCAAATACAGCACATAAAGTGCACTCCTCATCGAAACAGTAAAGGGTCTGAGGAATCTGCAGGAAAACTACAAAAGGTCTTAGAGGGTACGTAACATTTTCTTCTGATTGATACATCTTCCTGCAGGCGTTTAATGCCTCAACTGTCTAAAGCTGAACACCAACAAGACCGAAATCGTGATCTTTGGGAAGAGCACATTACTGTGGGTCTTCACTTGGTGACCAACAGACCTAGGACTGACACCGAAAACCTTGGACAGCAAACTAGACATGACCACCCAAGTCAATGCCGTCACAGCCTCATGCTTCCATTCCCTGAAGGTACGGAGGAAGATTTTCAAATGGCTTCCACTCAGCAACTGTGAAACCATCACGCACATCCTGGTGCAAGCAAGCTGGACTACAGGAACACCCTCTATGACGGGATCAACAAACACACCAAAAGGCTTCATAACTCAGTGGCCAGTACTACTCTCAACCTCCTATGCTACACTCCCATCTCACCACACCCAAAGGTGCTACAATGGCTCCCCATTCACAAACTAGCACAACTCAAACTCCTCACCCACACTTTGAAGGCACTGCATAACACTGGCTCAGTATACCTCAACAATTGCATTTTCTTTTACAAACCTTTCAGACACCTAAGCTCGACCTCCACTCTTACTTGCACAATTACCATACATAGGGGCAACCAGATCCGGCTGTCAATCCTCCTACAATGCTCCTAAAGTGTGGAACGACTGCCGCCAAACATAAGAGCCTCCTCCTCACTTCTAGAATTCCGCAATAAGCTGCAGACCTGGCTTTTCGAGTAGTCCCACTAGCCCCTATTTGTATCTAGACCCACAGCTGCTCAGCACCAAGAAACCCTCCCGGCTGATAGTGTGCTATACAAAGGTAAGAGTTAATAGATTTTGCTAGGTCCCAACTGTGAACAACACCTAATGCCTGTGGGTGAGAAGAATTGGAAGATGGATATAGGTGGCCCAGAGACCCCATATTTAGGACAAGTAAGAGAAGGCTCAGAGACAGAATCTTAAACTTGACCCGCCAAATGAACAAGATGTCCTTCTTGGGGCGAAAAAGTAAAGGCAGTAGAATCAAATTCCTCTTTCTTCCAGAAGTGGAAATTTGGACAACCATACTTTTTAAAAAAACTTTATTTTCATTTTAACAAACATACACTGCTAGGCAATGAATTGTGACACTTCAGGCACAGTAAAAAGGAATACCATTGAGGTTCAGGTGTATAGGAAGTACAATGCAAAGCATAGATGTGATGTATGGGGATGGGCAGGTACAATCCAAAAATCACAAATATTACAATATAAGGAAAAAAACACCACATCACCAAAGTTAATCCAGATGTAACACATAACGCCCCACTGCAAATGAACAGACAAAATCAAGGAGAGGTGACCATAGCCATATTCATGTTAACTACTTCGCACATCATCTAGGTCAACTCCTCATATTATTCATACTTACAATGGTGTTACACAAAGCATATCGGTCATCATCCCCCACTTCTCCCAAGTGCAAAATACCTAAGATCATAAGTGTTTGATTCAGTATTGCAGTACACTATATCAGTGTGCCATTCTTTTATTGTGGGGACAGGACCCTTCATTCAACGCATTGGTACCCTGTGGCATGCCAGAAGCAAGCCCAAAGCCACCAGGCGCCGGAACGTCTTTGAGACGTCTAACATTACCCAATAGGACCATCAATGGAGTAAATATCAATGACTCCCCAATGACATATTGTAGAGTGTGAAATATCACAAGCCAAAAGTGTTGCACTTCGGGGCAGTACCACACCATGTGCATGAAGGCAGCGATGTTCGGTCCACAACACGAGCACTTGGAATCCTTGCACAAGCCATAGCGAAACAAGCGGACCGGCGGACAATATACCAGATTCAGATATTTCAAATGCATTAGTCTATGACAACCATTTGAGGGGAGGATTTGATGCAACAATAAGCCCACTGTGCTTTGCTAAATTTTATGCTTAAGTCCTCTTGTCAATCACGGCAGGCCCTGGGTACGTCAGGTTATCGGGCCTCTCGTGAAAAAGAATAGAACTTTGCAGTTGCATGCAATGGTGCGGTCGACTGCAAGAGGTAGGTAAGAGCCAGGAGCTGCAATGGCACATCCAATAAAGTGTGTATCATGTGACATGCACTAGAATGTTGAGATTGTGCTAGTATGGACAATGCCTTGTTTCCCGCGCAAACCTGCACTCAGCACTGGAGTACTCAGTTTTAGAAAAAGTCCCACATATATCGTATCCCAAGGTCATGTAGTGCCTCCGCTGCTTTTCCTGCCCCAACGGGAACCATCGACACCACTCCAAGGGGAGTTGTGGAGTCTACAACATAAGTCTTTTTAGCAGGTCCAGCAATTTCCTCCAAAAGCTCCACGATGGTGCCTACAGGATCAATCTCATGGAACCTACACACTGGCCTATCAAATAAATATAGAGACAATGATAGCAGGGACGCCCCATCCTGCTCTAGGCTGAGATGTGGCAAATCCTGGGGCCCATGAAACCAATAATAGGCAAACATACAGTGCAACGACCAATAATAGTCCTTTAAGTCTGGAACGTTGAGTCTACCCATTTCATAAGGTAACGTGAGTTTATCCCAACACACAAGTGGCTTCTTTCCAACCCAAACCAATCTCACTGATATACCACACAGAGTCCGAAAACACATTAGGTAGAAGTATAGGGATATTTAGGAGAAAAAAATTAATCTGGGGAGAATCACCATCTTCATGATAGCTATACGTCCACACAGCGAAAGGGTTAAGGTAAACAAATCCAACCGTCTGCCTCCGTGAGGCGATGTACAGCCTTCTCATAATTGTCGCACAGTACAACCTCTGGACCAGTATGTATTTGAACACCTAAATAATGAACCAGCTCCGTTGTCCAAGTGAGCGGAAACTCCAGTGATACTGGAGTCATAGCAGCGGTAAGCGGAAACATAAGAGACTTGTCCCAATTAATATGTAACCCGGAATGGCCACCAAAGCACACAACCGCTCTGAGGACTGGCAAAAGATTGTGTTCAGTGTCTTGAAAGTATAATAGGGTATCTTCAGCATACATTGATATAAGTATATAATTCGGAAATCGAATACCACAGTGAGAATGGTACTCATGCAACTCACAAGCCAAAGGCTCCACCACCAGCATGAAGAGCAAGGCTGATTTGAGCATCCTTGTTGTGTGCCCCTCATAATAGCCAACAGTGCTGATACCCTACCGTTTCAGTGTATGCGTGCCGTCGGTTCCGTGAAGAGAACCCAGACAAGTTACAAGCCCACTCCCACACATTGGACGACCGAAAACAAACTTCCACTTGACGAGTCAAAAGCTTTTTCTGCGTCTAGAAAAATCACTGCGGCAGGAACATCAGAAAAAATATGTGATGTTACCCATGAAAAGAGTTCGGAGGTGGTGTATGAGAGACCGATTCGATATAAAACCAGACTGTTCAGGTCCCACAATATTGGGAAGCAAAGGCGTCAAACAATTGGCCAAAGCCTTGGCAAAGAGCTTAGTATCCGTGTTTATAAGAGAAAGCAGCCGATAAGAGAAACATTGATCAGCAGGTTTACCCAGTTTAAGCAACATGATGAGTATCGGTTTGCGCACTGTCAGAGGCCTTTGGCCGTCGTGGACCATTCCTTCAAAAAGAGTGACAAGATGTGGTATAAGTTTCTTTGTATGCTGTTTAGAAGGCCACGGTTAGGCCGTCTGAGCCTGGTGCTTTCCCGCTCGGAATGTCTTAACGCAGTAGCAATTTACGTGGGATGAAGAGGGGTCATAAGTCACTCCCGTTGATATCCAGTTAACCACTTCATAGTTATATGCCTTAGTTAGTCGGTTACAGCTTGGTCATTGTGGACAGTATGCGAAGTATAAACATTGGTATAATATTGGCAAAACCGATCTGCCACCTGACCAGACATGTTCTCGGCCAACCTTTTTTAGGGTTTAGCCGAGGACACCCGAGAGGGAGGCGGAGAAACCAAAGAGCACAAGTTCATTGGAGTCCACAACGTCTCCTCGCAGCCTCCGCAGTTCCAAGAAGAAACCGACAGGACAAGCGGGTCCCAGTGTAGAGACGGACTAGTTCTAAATCTTAGCTCAAGGCTACTCAGTCAGGATGAGGAGAGTGTCCTGAATAGCGGCTTAGGATTTGTCTCCACAGCCAATGGTGATGCATTTCAGACGAACTGGGAGTTGGCCAATTTCTTTAGGAAAATTAGGCTACATTTCTTCTTTAAAGACAAGGAAGAGAAGGTAGATAGCATGGACGCCAATACAGGACTCAAACAGAAATCCACTTTTTACCCTCCTACACAAATGGTTCCTCCCCAAGTACTCACATTTGCGAAAGCAGTGAGTAACGACATCTCAGGAATACTTGAAATGGAGCAAAAGAAGTTCATTTTTCGGGAAATTGCAGAACAGATGGGATTGCGCAGCCTTATATCTGATGCCAAAATTACAATCAAACCGGCAGACATAGGCGGTGCCATAGTCATTTTAGATACAGACATCTATTGGTCTGAATGCTTGAGACAACTGGGCAATAGAATTGCTTACCGCCCATTGAAAGAAGATCCGACGGAAAGGATTAAAAATAACATCTCCGTTATGGTAGAAGAAGCATTATGTGAAGGGTGGATCACGGCACAAGAAGCAACATTTTTACAGACAAAACATCCTATAATGCCGTATTTCTATGTCCTACCTAAAGTCCACAAACCCACTAGATCACCAGTAGGGCGTCCGATCATTTCTGGGATCGGGTCTTTGTTGGAACCGTTATCCACATTTGTGGATCATTTTCCAAGACCTATAGTAAAAGAAATGCCTGCCTATTTACAGGATACGAAAGACTTGTTCAGACTACTGCCGGATATAGAGTTTAATCAAGAGACAGATGTACTTGTATCTTTGGACGTGGTGTCATTATATACTTCGATTCTGCAAGACGAAACATTGACCACTATTACATCACTCTTAGAAGAAAGATTTGAACTCTATAACACCAGTGTCCATCATGGCCTGTGCGCAGATCGCCATGAAGGATAATTTCTTCAAATTTGAGGATACCATCTACCTCCAAACAGCAGGTACTAGCATGGGGGAGCATTTTTGCACGTACTGAATGTCAATAATCCCTTCCACAGAATCTATATACCTATGGAGGCGTTATATTGATGACATTCTTGTCATATGGCGAGGGGACACAGCAAGCATCCACGTTTTCCTTGCCTGGCTGAACGGACGAAATAATTTCTTGAAGTTCACGGTAGAAATGGACAAACATAAGCTGTTAATTGTAACCTCCGCAAATGGTCTGGAAACAGAACTTTATACCAAACCAATGGCCAGAAACTCCCTCTTGAGTTATGAGAGTCCTCACCCTAGGGCATTGAAAGATAATCTCCCGTGTGGTCAGTTCCTGCGGATACGCAGGAACTGTTCCACAAAAGAAAGTTTTCAGAAACATGCAAAAAACGTAACTTCACAACTAGCAGAAAGGAAATACCCTCTAAAACGGATACACCGCTCAGTGAAACGAGCGAGTAATAACAGAGAAGCCCTGTTAGAACCACCTGTTCCTGAAGGAGTGTCAAGGCTGACCTTTGTCAACACCTTTAGCACAGTGTCAAATGAAGTGAAAAAAACAAGTGCGAAAACACTGGAAAATACTGAACATTGGAGGGGAATGCATACCTGAACCCCTATTAGCCTTCAAGAGGAGCAGCAATTTACCAGATAAATTGGTACACACTAGAACTCGCAATTCCAAAACTCCAACAACTGATAACCTTATGGGGTCTACCTGCAGTGCAGGGCCATTATCCATGTGGTTCTTGCAAAGTGTGCTCACTCACAAAAAAATAGAAATCAGTAGAGATAGGTACAGAGAGACCTTGGATACAAAAGAGTTTTACAAACTACAAAAGCGAGGGTGTGGTATATCTAATAACATGACCCTGCAAATTGAAATATGTGGGGATGACAACTCGGAAAGCCAAACTGAGAATCATGGAACACATGAGCACTGTGAGATGTAAAAAACAAGCAACACAACTCACATCTCACTTTCTGGAGCTGAACCCTCGCTCTGATGATTTTGAATGGACAATTTTGGAACAGCCCTCGATCCCTGAACACGTGACTGATACATCTAAATTTTTACTGCTCAGTGAACAGAAATGGGTATTTAGGCTCAAAAGTGACAAAAGGGTCTCAATGATTCAATCCCTTGGACCCTATTATAATTGGATTTGGGCATGATGTCTGGGACTATACAGATGTAAACGACATGGACTGACACCAATCGTTTATAGATATTACTTATCTTAATAATATCTTCATGTCCATTTAGTAACATCTGCAATTGTAAACCATAATGACATGGGATCATTAGTGGAGTTACTACCACCACTAATAGCTGTCTGATCCTGCATGCTATATCTAAGCAGGACCACATAATTGTATTCTAACTGGATTCCTTATGATCCACGTAATTGCAAGATCATTACAAATAAGAGTTCCTTGTAAATACTAGTAAATGGGAATTATCTTTATATCTTTATATTTCTAGTCAATAATGGCAGCTCTTTACAACTCGGCAAAATATGTCTTTCCTCGTGTTCATTTTCCCGTATTAATATTCTTGAAGGTGTTGGGGCTAGTATTTATAAGAATCAGTCCTACCAGCTGAACATATCAACAGAGAGCGCACTGACCATAAGTAGTCTTGAACGAGACATATAACTTTCGTCGCAGAAAGCAACATGGTTTAAACACTACATTTCCCATGAGCAGCACACATAACGCGATATGATGCGAGATGGGGTCATCGCGTTGGCGCCCGGGAACGTTCTACACGGAAACGAACAGAGAGCCGGTTGTTTACTCTTCTTTAAAAGAATGGCGACCACTATCGGTACCTCCCCGGCGGCACAGAAGACAGCCAGAGGTACCGACGGGCAGGTAAGAGCTCGCGACAACATTTCACATTAATGGCGACTGCATGACAGCTAGATCGCATTAGTTGGCCTCAGCGCAAAAGATTGTTTAACAAACGGTTTGTTCTTTCGCGTGGTGCAGCTGAGGCTGTACGGAGGACCCCTCTTCTCTTATAAAACATTGGTGGGGAATCCAGTGATTGCGTAGTGCTTTGTGGGCATTACGATGTTTTTTAGTGGCCTTGGATAAAGGATCACTTTTATTCTTGGAACTCCCTTCACTAAAATGTACGAACAAATAAAGCTTTTATTTTTTTGTTGCAGAGTTTTATATAGCGCGAACTAGACCCAATCCGAATCAGGTAGAGCGCTTTACATATTTTCCAGTTACGTTACATGAGGATACACTTTCATTTTTAAGCAAGGGGAGATTAAGTGATTTGCCCAGAATCACAGGAGGTTTTGGCGTCGTTACCGAGACTCAAACCCAGATCTCCAGGTCCGAGGTAGAGCGCCCTAGCCGTTAGGCCAACTCCTCTCCCCTTGTGAGGGTGAAAGATAGAAATCAACAAAGGAGAGGGTATTTCACCATGTAGGTGTGGAAGGAACTCCTGGTCACCTGAACTAGATATAACACAACAAAAAGGGGGGGCGTGGTTTCGGCGCTAATGGGGACGGAGGCGTGAGCCAGGAGCTCCGTGCCTGAACCCACCATTTATCCGCATAATTATCCTGCCTGCAGCTCACAACACTGGTGGACGTGTGGGAACGCCAGGGGAACATCCCCGGCTACTCGCAACCTCGGCGGAAGGCTCTGCTGAGCTACCGGAGTCGAGCAAAGTGCCGGGGACGACTGACGGTCCACCAGATGGCGGACGGTATCGGAGGACGGCAGTGACCCGGAGCCGGAGAGCCAGCTGCCGAGGACCCAGGGCCCAAGACACGAGGGGCGCTGGCCGTCTGAATCGACGAGTGACCGGAAACCTGGCTGCCGGAACGGGGGGAATACCCCAGCTGAATGCGGGGAGCCGGAGTTTGCCGGAGAGCGGACGGCTTGAGAGTGGACTCAAGATGGCGGCCAGCTGCGAGATCGGCTTGGCGGTACGGCCCTGAGCCCCTATTCCGGAGGGCTCTGCGGCTGTAGGAGGCTGGGCGCTGCTGCCACTGTGCACTGCTGCCACTGTGCACGGCGCGGTGGTGGTGCGGCGCTTGCCCCGGGGCAGACGGGGAGTTGGAACACTGCCCAGGGGGTCGAGCGCGGCCAGGATATCACCACGGGCCACCCGCCTGATCGGCACTTGCGCCCTGCAGCAACCTGGAGTGGACGACTGCACTGTGGGACGTGGCGATTGGTACTGGAGGCTCCTGTTCCCCAGTGAGTGAGTGAACGGGGACCTGCACCGGGAATACTACCGGCGAGGGCTGGCACGGGCATACGGTGCTGTATGCGCAGCGAGGGCGACCTCACGGCGGTGTGCATAGACTGTGGGAGGACACTGGAGTGCCGTACCTTCTCCTACACGGGCTGATGTTGGAAGGATGAACTATGGTGTGGCAACCAGGGGGGCGACAGAGGACCGGTCGATAACCATCTGATGACCCGCAGCGCTCGTGCGGGCGGTACCCTGTGAACATTGTATTTACGCGGCTGGTGGCAGACGGTGCGGTGGGGCTCGCAGGATAGCATAGACACTGTAGTGGGGGGCGATTTTTGCGGTGACGGTACCCGTGCCCTGCCACCGTGCCCTGATGAGCGAAGGCTACATTGAGAGGTCGTTGAAAGCTTCTGGGTTGCGGGCTGATAGTGGACTCTGCTCTGAGCGCTCTGTGGACCCGCTGGGCCCATTTGCACTGTGAGCTCCCCTGCACATGAGCCCCTGTGGCAGGAGACAGCAAAGTGGTGACGAGAGGTGAAGACGACCACTGGTGAACAGAGAGAACGCAGGGTGTCCGCTAGGACCTGAGCGCATTGCCAACAGGGTGGGCACGGCCAAGGGGTACCGGAGGATTTCTTGCCCGTATACCTGTGCCGGGGCGAGATAACTGGGGGCCCTGGGGGCTGCAGATACAGCTGACCTGAAGTGGGTCGCTGGTGGGCACGGGACTGTGCGTCCTGGCAGAGACTGAAAGTCGCTACTGACTGTGTAAGCCCGGACGATCGCCGGGTGCTCCTGGGAGCGTAAACAGCTCTTTCCTGAGGAGTGAACGGACTTTATAGACCATAATGAAACCGATGGCTGGAGCGGGCGATACTGGCGCTCAGGCGGACGCACAAGCCGGCGGAGGAAGCGATGAAGGCTCAGGAGTGGAACGTAGGCTGAATGAACGGTTGGATAAAATCCTGGAGGCGATCACGGCATCCAAGGAGTCCTTACATAATGACATCACAGGTTGCGACGGGGCTGGGACTCCTGAGAGCCGACCACTCGAAGTTGGTGGACAGGGTGAAAGAGACGGAGTTGGTGACTCAAGACCTGAAGCCGGCAGTGGTGACAGTGGAACGCAAATTGGAGGATGCCCTGCAACGCCTGACGACACTGGAGAAGAGGACCGAGGATGCAGAAAGTTGCAATCGATGGAACAACGTGAGAGTGGTCGGCTTACCGGAGAAAGTGGAGGTGACGGACATGGTGGCATACTTGGAGAACTGGTTCCGAACGCAGGTTGCCCCGGAGGGCCTTTCCCCTTTTTTCACGCTAGAACGAGCGCACAGGGTCCCGGCCAAGCCACCCTTGCAGGGCCGCCCACCTCGACCTGTGGTCGCTAGAGTCCTTCATTTTAAAGATATGTTATGTTATGTTAAAATCAATTTGTAGAGCGCTCGTACGCCCGTAGGCTTCATGGCGCTATAGGAAAAGTGAAGAATCCGTCCAACATAACACTGAGCTAACAATGGCTAATGGTAGGCTTGAGAGAACAACCAAGTTTTTAATCCCTTACGAAAGGTGAGTAGATCCTTACTCTGCCTAATCGGTAAGGGGATGGAGTTCCACAATGAGGCTGCTAGATGGCGAAAGCAGCAGCCTCCCTGTCGCTTCCTTTTAAAGCGAGACACCTCCAGTAGGGATTTTTGCGCAGAGCGCAGGCTTCTGGTGGGTATATATTTGGAAGTCAGACAACGAATAAAGGCAGGGCCTTTATCTTGTGTGGCCTTGAAGGTGATACAACCTGCTTTAAAAGCTATGCGCTGGGAAATCGGAAGCCAGTGTAGCTTTTCTAGTCCTGGTTTAATAGAAGACCATTTTGGCTGTTGTAGAATAAGTCTCGCCGCCTGATTCTGGACAAGTTGAAGTCTCTTCAACAGGCCCACTGGAAGTCCCAAGTAGACACTGTTGGAATAGTCCAGGCGGGACATGACCAAAGCAATAGTAACCTGGATTAAGGCAGACTGGGTGAGGAGGTGAGCAATTTTTTTTATTTTCCTCATTTGGAAAAAGCTAGCTGAGACCACGGCGCCCACCTGAGTTTTTAAGGATAGGTCCGAGTGGAGCGTGATGCCTAAGCTCTTTACCGCAGTGGACCTTACAGGGGGGATGCCCGGGTCTGCTGGCCAGAAGTTAACACTCCAGCTGGATAAACTGTTCCCGGGCAAAAGTAGTTCTGTTTTGCCCGGGTTGAGTTTTAGATGGTTTTCGTTCATCCAGCATTGGATGTGTTTCATGGTGTTCTGAAATTCGGACACAGCATCAGAGATGTTCAGATGAAATATTAGCTGTAAATCGTCCGCGTAGTTGAACACCGTGACTTTAAACTTCTTAAGGGAATAAAGAAGAGGGCGGAGATAAAGGTTAAATAATAAGGGGGATAATGACGACCCCTGCGGAACTCCACAGGTGGACGCATGCCTAGTGCCTGTAAAGCTACCCAGTTGAATTGCCTGAGTCCGGCCCTCAATAAAGGATGTAATCCAGCTCAACGCTGGTCCTCTCAGGCCGGCCTGTTCGACACGGTTGAGCAAGATGTCATAGTCAACCGTGTCGAACGCAGCCGAGAGGTCAAGCAGCACCAAGGCTTGATGTGAATCAAGATCCGCATTGGCTCTAAGGTTGTCCTGAACCGCCAGGATCACCGCCTCTGTTGAGTGACCCGGGCGGAACCCCGCTTGATTAGGCTCCAAGTAGTTGGTGGTCTCGATGAAATTAGAGACACTCTTAGAGACATGAGCCTCCAGCACCTTTGAGAGGTAGGGCAGCAGGGAGATAGGTCTATAGTTTGTAAGATCCAAAGGATCCTTCCCTTGTTTTTTTACCAAAGGTATAAGGAGCGCTTTTTTAAAATCTGTGGGGACTCTGCCTTGTCTTGTGGAAAAGTAAATTTTGCCATGTTCTGTGTCCCTACGCCTCATCCATCATATGTTATGTGTGCATGACCAATATGCATATGTTATTCCCCATGTCCGATTAATGACGCAATTCCAGTTGTGTCCACCTCTAGTTTGTTAGTTTCCAGTCCTCGTGAATACTACGAATATCAGGCCTATGTAAAGTTATGTTGCCACGTTTCCCAGTGTGCACGTTATTTCATTATAAAGTCCCCGTTTCCAGGCCTCAACAGGGCCCGGACCACAGATTCAGCTCCTGTCTCCTGAAAGCCTCGCTGAGGAGCGATACAGCCCCCACCTGTATCCTCGACCCTTCACTTACTTCCTGCCTCGCAGTGCCCGGTGCAGCTTGGCTCTGCCTCTGAGTCTGCCAAGAGTATGTTATGATTCCAGCTATCAGTTCAGTCCTCCTTCTCTGCATTCCTGAGCTACTGAACTGCATCAATAGTTTCCGTCATTGTCTAGCCTTTTCGGCTCCACGTTAGAGAAATACTGTATTTAATGGTCATTTAATATTCTTCATCACGCACTACATGTAGAATAATGCATGGTCCAGTCTTAGAGTCAAGTTAGCTTCTCCCCTCATGACTCCTAGTTTATATCAACATGTTCCCTAAACATCAGATACTAGATAGGGTTTAGGTACATGTCGCTCCGACCCTCCAGACTCTAGTCTCTGCTCCTAGCACAGAGTTCGTAGCCCCCAGCTTCTCCTAGTAACACGTCATTGCCAGTTTTCGCGCACCATTAGGTTAGAGGTCCCGGCTCCTTAGGTAGCCCCCTCCAATGTTTCCGCCCCATTCATGACATATTCTGTTACGTTTGCACCACATGCCTAAGTATACTCCCAGTTACACCTCTTTTTACTGTTATCTTTCGCGACTGCTACGCGTCACGCCTTCTGCTCCACCCACTGCTACGCCTACTGCAATGTAATGCTATGTGTTTGCGCTATGTATATAAGTTGATGTATTGTTATTAAAAGTTAGCGCGCTCATCCCAGACCAAGCCCCAGCAGCTGCTGGGTCATCCTATGCAGGTTGTCCTGATCCTGTCCTTATGCTGTAATAAACCTGCAGAAACTCCTACTACCTCGAATCTTGACTCTTATTTTATTGAGCTATCTGTTATTCATTCATTCATCCAAAAATAGATCCGGTATTATTTATTTATATACCACATAATGGCGCCCGAATAGGGACTTGCCCTTTCCCCACGCGTCGGTGAAGCCACGCCGACCCCCTGACCCTCTGCAGCCGTGACGGAACCATACCGGCCACGTGCAGATATTTCTGCTTCAAGTATCCCTCAGGCCCACGGAGGAGACGGAGGAGGCGGTCCAGCATCCGAACGAGACGGTGGAGGAACGCGGCGAGTCCCGACCAGAGCCCAAGCCGAGAGTCCAAGGTCCGAGGTATCCGGAGGCCCACCCGTAACTGAAGTCCGAAGTCCGAAGTTCGTCGTCGTAGCAGTCCAGTCCCGTCCAAGGCTTTCCGTTCCGTGCTGCCCGGTGAGTACCATTGCTGGGGTAGTATCTAGACAGGACCAATCTAAATTGACTCCTGGTCCGTGGGTTGGTGGTGCCCAGACTCACAAACGAAGTGTTCACCTAGGTGGATACGGGTCTTGATGCGTCCCTTTATGGGACCGGTATGTTCCGTACTGTTACAGCAGTGCATCCAGTAATTCTAGTCTGTTCCGTTCTCGAGACATTCTGTTCTGTTCTGTTCTCAGTATTCCAGGTAATATTCTGTTCGAACTGTTATTTATAATGTTGTTTAATGTCTTTCCAATGTCATGGTATGCCTGAATTGTTTTCCCAATTGTTATTGTTCTTCGTGTATTGTATTGTGTTCCGATTCAAGTTTACAATGCCGCTCTTTTCCAAGTTACGTCAGTTAAAAACTAGAAAGGGTTTATTAGAAGAAGCAGTTCCTGTTCCGCCTAGGGACAGTCCAGGTCACTTTATGTATCAGAAACATGGCATAAGCGCCATAATGTATCTAGAGTTATGGGTAGAGTATACCAAACAGTTAGAAGAAAAGTATAGATGGCCCGTATCGGGTACATGGGATGCCGAATGTATTATGCGAGTAGAAGAAGCATTATGGAAAAAGAAAGCCAGACAGTCACAGAAAGATGCCATCGAGTTATGGCGCAAGGAAGCTCATAGAAGAACGGAAAAGGAAGTCAGAAAGTCAGAGTTAAGTAGAGAATCCCAAGAACGAGCCCAAGAAAGAGAATTAATCGAGATAGGTGAACAAGTCAAAGCCGAACAGTCAGACAGACAGAGGCATGCCCTTATTAAGGGTATGTATCCTCTCCTTGCCGAAGGTTTGCCAAAAGCGACCCCAGAGGCATCCAGTAATTTCCCGCCGCCATTAGTTCCGACCAAGCTAAGCCGAACAGTCAGACAGACAGAGGCATGCCCTTATTAAGGGTATGTATCCTCTCCTTGCCGAAGGTTTGCCAAAAGCGACCCCAGAGGCATCCAGTAATTTCCCGCCGCCATTAGTTCCGACCAAGCTACGTCACAAACAGACCGCAGCTGATATTTTTATTTCGTCCTATTTGGACGACACAGTCCCCGAATATGCAAATCCTGTTCGCGCTCCGCCAGTCCCTGTAAATCAGGCACTTCCTGCTCCTCCAGACACCGGGGTGCCCTTAACAGCTCCCCCGGCCCAGTCCGCCATACAAGTCCAGCCCACGTTACAATTACCGACCCTGCCAGGACGAAGAATGTCAGTCGACGATTCCAGTTTAGGGGCCGCGGGAGGAGGTCTTCCTCAAACCCCGCCGCCACACAAGCGTTTAACATTACTCGAATTACATGCTCAAGCGTTACAGCGTACGCCCAAACATCAGTCTGTTACAGAAATCAGGCAAACCCTTAACGAATGTGTCTATGATCCAGTTCCAGGCGAATATAATATGGTTTTATATTCCTTACGTGTAAGGAGAGTGACCGAGTATCTAGTCACCTTGCCGAATATGAAAGAAGATCTAGACAGAATATATCGTTTCATCCGTACAGGGGATGATCCAGAAAGTATTGGCGAGATTATGTCTCAAAGGAAAGCCGAGATTCAGCTCATGATATTAAAGTTCCTGATCAATTGTCTAATAAGAGAACAAGATTACCCGTCTAAAGATCCCGCCGAAATGAGAATCCTGACAAGGTGGAGTGATAATATAGCCGAGGGTAAGCACAAGACCATTAGTGCTATGGAGAGTATGTACAAGAAAATCCGTAAAGAGATAGTAAAGATACACGAACAGCGTAAAGCAGCACAAGTAAGCGAGAAAGAAAGTATCTCTGATCCTGAAGAGGAAGACGAGAATCCCGCCAGAATAGCGTATGTAGGAAAATCTAGATTTCCAGATCGCCATTTACGTCTAGAACACAAGTCTATTTTTCATCATCCAGCACCAGAACTAGGTTCTCTAGAACAAGTATTTCAAGCTACCGATCACATTCTGAAATCACGAATCGGTTACAGTGAATTAAGTACTATGCATGAACAAGAACTAGCCCGATCAGCAGTCCGATGGATTACTGATTGTACCACTTTTCCAGACAAAATAGTGGCACAAATGTTTCTGAAACTGCCCCCAGCCGAGCAACGACTGGTGGGTATGTATATGATTCAGCACCTCATTACTTTGTATGAGGGTCAACATTCTGATCCAGGTCCGTTGCATGATATCCTGAACGAGTTACTCCAGTATAGATGGAGAGGTCTAGGTACCGATTTAATTAGTGTCATTCTAGAACAGCGCCACAAATATAGAACGTTTCTGAACCCGCATTTTGTTCATGTCTCACCCCCAGAAAGTAAATCATTCTACATAGACAGACAGAATCCGTTACGAGAAGTCCACCCAGTCCAAGGGGCGGGTGGCGTAATGCAACGAGTGTTTGTATACACTCCGATTTCAAAGATGGAACTTCTTGAAATGAAGAAATTAATTCCCTGTCATGACAAAGATCCAGCCGGGTTCCATAGAGAATTAAAAGACATGCTCCGTATGGGAGAATACACTTACCCAGATATCATTAAAATGTTAAAGGTCCTGTTACCCGCAGGGGTATATGAAAAGTTAAAAGAAAAAGAATGGGAGGTGGGAGAGAAAAAGATCGACTGGGCAGCTCTAGAAACTGAAGACAAGGCACGAGTACCAGGTACCGGTCTTGGAGATAAATGTAAAGAATTACCAGAATTATTGATTCAAGTTTTACCCAGATTATTGACAACTAGGAAGGAAGACTGGGATGCAATCTCAGCCTGTAAACAGAAACAAGATGAAGATATTAGTGATTTTTATTCTAGATTTGAGAAATGTTTCAGTATTAATAGTGGTCTCAAGACAAGTAGTGAGTCATACCCTCACCTTTTTGTTACTAAATTAGTCGAGAATTCAAGTCCACAAATTAAAAATCGAGTTTTGAAAGTCGAAAGCACCTGGCAAGCAAATACTCCGTCCCAGATGCTCCAGATGCTCCAGTATCACCAAAATAGAATCAGGGAAGAGCAAGAACACGAGAGAAAACGTATGAAAGACACGAAAATGAAAGTGCTAGTTGCACAATCTGTTCCTCAAGACAGTCAGAAGAGGGGTCCAAATCAAGCCAGTCATCCTGCAGCTCCCGTTAAAGGGAACTGCAATTATTGTAAACAGCCAGGTCATTCTATAAACGAGTGTGCAGTTCTGAAACACAACATAGCTACTGGTAAGACTAAAGAAAGACCACGTCCGCCTAGACAAGAACAAGTTTCACAGATTCCTCAGTCACAGAATGCACAACAGACAGTTCCCGCACCGCAGCCTATTGCTGCAACACAGCACGTTACATCGCAGATGTACCAGTATGCACAGTCCGAGTATCCAGAGTACCAGTCATATTCATGAAACAGCCTAGAGAGGGAGGTAGGCTTGCCTCTCATCGAGATACCTGTAGATCAAGAAGGTCCCTATGTTCACAGTCAAGTATTAGGGAAAGACAGAAAGTTTCTGATCGATACAGGGGCAAGTAGGACCACAATTAGTCATGCCGAAGTTCCAGGGGCTCCGCTCTCAGGCTCAAGAAATGTTTCCCTTGGATTTTCAGGAAAGCCAATAGTTAATGAGATATCAAAGCCAGTTACTCTAGAAGTAGGTCCATTGTCCCGCACTACTGATCTGTTACTTACTAAGTCATGTCCAGAAAATCTATTAGGCATTAAGACACTGAAAGAATTAGGTGCAGTTATTTGCTGTTCCCCAGAGGGAATACGTCTGTTCCTACGTGACTTTAAGGGTCACTATGTATTACGAGATTTTGATTCAAGATTGTCTAATGTTCCACAGCACTTATGGGCGCAAGGTCCAACTGATGTAGGTTACATGCAAATCACACCCCATCGTGTGACTCTCAAACCAGGTGTAGTGTTACCCCGAATCAGACAGTACAGATTGCCACCCGAGGCTGTAGCAGCCTTATCCAAAATTATAGACGAGCTCATGGCTCAAGGAGTAGTTGTAGAAACTGACTCCAATGTATGTAATTCTCCGATCATTCCAGTCATGAAACGTACTGATCCGAATGCACCCCCAGTATATCGATTAGTGATTGATTTACGAGAGCTTAACAAATGTATTATTCCTCAGTATCCAGTTGTCCCAGATATTTCATCCCTGTTAACTGCTATTGATTCCGAAGCCATGTTTTTCACTGTCATAGACCTCAAGAATGCATTTTTTAGTGTTCCGATTCATCCAGACAGCCAGTTTCTTTTCGGATTTTGTTTAAATGGAAGGAGCTATATGTTTACACGCGCTCCTCAAGGTTTCACAGAAAGCCCTAGTATTTACAGTCAAGCACTCAAGAGACAACTAGACAATATTCACATGCCAACTGACACTGCCCTGCTCCAGTATGTCGATGATCTCCTGATCACAGCCCGTTCTGAACGTGCTTGTGAGCGAGCATCCCTTACAGTCCTGTATTTTCTAGCCGAGATGGGGCATAAGGTGTCACCTTCGAAGCTTCAATTCTGTGTCCAGCAAGTGGTATACTTAGGACACTTGCTGTCCAAGAGGGGTAGGCAGTTGACACCCGACCGTATCCAGTTAATAGCGAGTCTTCCCCAGCCCAGAACCCAGAAGGAGGTACGTGCCTTTATCGGCCTTACTTCTTATTGTAGACAATGGATTCCCCAGTATGCATTTCTAGCCAAGCCACTGATACAGTTAACGACACAGGAGGCAGCCGTATCGACTGTCCTCCCTTGGACATCTGAACATACACTTAGTTTCAACGAGTTAAAGAAAGCCCTATGTCAAGCTCCAGTTCTAGCTACACCGAACTACAGTAAGCCTTTTACACTTTTCGTTACTGAACGCGAAGGTACAGCATTATCTGTTCTCACACAAGATCAAGCAGGACAATACAAGCCCTGTGCTTATTTTTCGAGCACATTAGATCCAGTCGCCCAGGCGTTGCCTGCGTGCCTCAAGTCAGTTGCAGCCACAGCACTAGCTATCAGACAAAGTGATTCCATAGTTTTAGGACATTCCCTGACAGTACAAGTCCCACATTCCGTGGAAGTTCTTTTAAACCGAACACAAACACAGCACTTGACAATTGCACGTTTAACAGGTTATGAATTGACACTGTTCCAGCCACACATAGAAATTAGACGCTGCAACGTTCTGAATCCTGCTACACTGTTACCATCAGTTAGTTTAAATCCAGACCCACATGACTGTGTGGAAGTAGTTAATATTACGACAAAGCCAAGACAAGACCTGACAGACATTCCGTTACCAGATCCTGACCTGACACTTTATGTGGATGGTTCATGTATGAGAACTAGTACAGGAGAACTAGTCGCCGCGTATGCAGTGACTACTGACACTGAAGTTATTGAAACACACCGTATTGATACCCTGTCCGCTCAAGCAGCAGAGCTAGTCGCTCTGACACAAGCCTGTATACATGCCAAGAACCTGAAAGTTAATGTTTACACAGATTCACGTTACGCATTCGGAGTTGTACACGACTTCGGAGTGCTCTGGCAGGAGAGAGGTTTCATGACTTCTCATGGAACCAAGATTCAGCATGGTCTCCTTATTCAAGCCCTGTTAGATGCCATACATTTACCGACATCCATTGCTATCATGAAATGCAAAGCACATACGAAAGTTACTGACATTATTTCCCAAGGTAATGATCTAGCAGACCGCACAGCCAAGCTTACAGCACAGACTCCAGACATTCCAGTTAATCAGACACATACTCCAGATCCGATTACATGCATGACAGTTAAGGACCCTACACAAGATGTCATAGATATCCAGTTACATGCTACTCCCAATGAAATCAAGAAATGGTCTGAACAAGGAGGGGTCCAGACAGATCAAGGATGGTTAACGAAGGGTAGAGCCACATGGTTTCTCCCCGATTCTATGGTTCAAGTCATTATTAATACCGCACATAGTCCAGCACATTTAGGAGAAAAAGCTATGTTAGACAGTATCCAGAACATTTGGTTCAACAAGCATTTACGAGCTGCAGCCAAGCAGAAAGTCCGTACCTGTATGATATGTTGTCAGTTTAATCCAGGAAAAAGTGTCCCGGTGGAACAAGGTGGTTTCCAGCCCCCTGACCACCCTTTTGAGGTCCTCCAGATGGATTATATTCAGATGGAGCGATGTCGAGGTTTCAAGTATGTCCTTGTAGTTGTATGCGCTTTGTCCAGGTGGACAGAAGCATATCCAGTCCCAGATTACACAGCCGCGACCACTGCCAAGCAGTTGGTTCGTGAATTCTTCCCTAGATATGGACTCCCTAGAGTCGTATATTCTGATAACGGTCAGCCATTCTCATCTGAACTCATGAAGCACGTTTCCCTGTTGTTAGGGTACCAGTGGAAGTTCCATTGTGTACGCCATCCTGAAGCAGCCGGTCTCGTAGAGAGACATAATCAGACCCTGAAAATCCGTATTGCAAAAATTTGTAAAGAAAAAGGTGTGGACTGGCTAGTAGCTCTGCCAGTCGCTTTGTTTTATATGCGCATGGTCGCACATTCCAGATCAGGTCTATCCCCGTATGAGGTCGTATTCGGCCGCCCCCCTAACATGTGGGGTACTCCTAGACCCCGAAGTATTACCGATGTTTCATGTAATATGCTGACAGATTACCTAGCTTCCTTGATGTCTGCCCTCAACTCATGTCGTTCACAGGTTGCTGCCGCCTTTCCAGACAATACCGAGGTGGCACCGCACGAGATCGTTCCAGGCTCCTTGGTGATGATCAGAAATTTTGACAGATCAAGTCCGCTGGAACCACGTTGGAAGGAGCCACGTCAGGTCCTCCTCACCACCCGTACCGCCGTCAAGTTGGAAGGCAGAAAAGGATGGATCCACCTGTCTCATGTTAAACTTTTTAAAGGACTGAAATCCGTTTCTAAAAACATTTCCCAGGATTCGAAAGACTGCCAGAATATTGCTCTTAAGGACTGTCCCGCACAAGACATTATTACAACCCCTCCCTTGTTAGAGAAAACTCCGCAGCAGGAGTATAAGTTAAAGCTCAGGTCTAGTAAAATAAGTCAGTCAGTTTGATTGTATAAGTCCTCCCCTAGGTGAAACGGTTAGACTGTTTCTGACATGTATAAAATAGACCCCCATAGTGAGAGAGTCAGTCGAAGTTCAATCAGATGTATCATTTTTCTGAGTTTCATATTATTCATCAGCATAATGATTTCCGGCACCAGCTATGCATTCTATCTGTATTTTCCAGTTCCTCATGTAAATATGTCTGCTAATGCTACAGTAGAGCACACGTTTAGTGATCTGCCTCCTCACGAATATTCTTACCGCCTCGCTATGCGCAACAACACATTTATCCGTGAATAATGTAACATTATTCACACCAGACCAGCAATGCCACTAATTGTTGGGTGTGTGGTCGACTCCCCCCTTTCCAGACACCGAAGGGAGTTCCTGCCACTGTTTCCTTATCCATTCTCACATAATGGTTCATGTGGAGCATGGTCCACGTTAACGTCATCCTCAACAGATATGTCTTTTCTTAACAGTACATGTTTCTCAGACAAGCAAGGTTTCCCCCACAGAACAGGTTTAGATCTAGAAAATGAAGTATATAATTTAGGTAATTATTCGTCGAATTTCATGGTCCTGAATGTTCAGTCTGATACTACTCCAGACTTACCTGCTATTTCAGTACTACCTGTCAAAGGCGAATTATGTGTCCGTAGTTATGGTTCCATACATGTAGGTCATAGTGAATGTACTACTGTTATCCAGTATAGTGACAATAGGAAATCTGTTTTCAAAGCTTCACGTCATTCCTATTTTATTTGTGGTCAGACCGCATATGTCCGTCTGCCCCTCGATTGGGAGGGAACCTGTTACATTGCTTTCCTACTGCCACCTGTTTTCCTAGCCCCATCTGATTATCACAGAAACACACATCTAGTACACATTAGACATAGAAGGGAGTCCCCAATTGTCGATTATACTGAAACTACTCTAGAACAGTATACAGATTTCAATAAAGGTTTCTTCTTCTTTGTAGGACCTGTCCAGAATAGTAAACTAATCCGTAGGTTAACGAGAACCCTTGAAGCTGTAGTAAATGAGACTGCCTCTGCTCTAGGTAACTTAACCGAAGAACAATCTGCTATGAGATTTGTCGTTTTGCAAAATCGTCTCGTCCTTGACGTCATACTGGCCGATAGGGGCGGGGCCTGTAGAGTCATCGGATCTAGTTGCTGCATTTTCATTCCAGATAACGCGCCGTCTGTTTATTCAGCTATAACCAGACTCCATAAAATTGCCCATCTGTTACACCAAGATCCAGGCACCTGGACATGGTCCGGTTGGTTCTGGAATATAATTTCCGCATGGGGATGGAAAGTCCTGTCCTTTCTAGGTATTGCAGTAGCGATCATATTTAGCTGCTGCCTCTGTATACAATGTGGCCCTGCGATTTGCAGCATGTGTGCTACCTCTTGTATTCCTAGTCCCAAGCCCCGTTCTAAATCCCGTTCCAAGACAATTCGAGACGAGCAAATGGTACTGTATGAAATGATAGATGGTATCATGAAAATTGATGTTTCCTGATGGAAACGTAGTGACAAGGAGGGAATGTGGAAAAGTTAATTTTGCCATGTTCTGTGTCCCTACGCCTCATCCATCATATGTTATGTGTGCATGACCAATATGCATATGTTATTCCCCATGTCCGATTAATGACGCAATTCCAGTTGTGTCCACCTCTAGTATGTTAGTTTCCAGTCCTCGTGAATACTACGAATATCAGGCCTATGTAAAGTTATGTTGCCACGTTTCCCAGTGTGCACGTTATTTCATTATAAAGTCCCCGTTTCCAGGCCTCAACAGGGCCCGGACCACAGATTCAGCTCCTGTCTCCTGAAAGCCTCGCTGAGGAGCGATACAGCCCCCACCTGTATCCTCGACCCTTCACTTACTTCCTGCCTCGCAGTGCCCGGTGCAGCTTGGCTCTGCCTCTGAGTCTGCCAAGAGTATGTTATGATTCCAGCTATCAGTTCAGTCCTCCTTCTCTGCATTCCTGAGCTACTGAACTGCATCAATAGTTTCCGTCATTGTCTAGCCTTTTCGGCTCCACGTTAGAGAAATACTGTATTTAATGGTCATTTAATATTCTTCATCACGCACTACATGTAGAATAATGCATGGTCCAGTCTTAGAGTCAAGTTAGCTTCTCCCCTCATGACTCCTAGTTTATATCAACATGTTCCCTAAACATCAGATACTAGATAGGGTTTAGGTACATGTCGCTCCGACCCTCCAGACTCTAGTCTCTGCTCCTAGCACAGAGTTCGTAGCCCCCAGCTTCTCCTAGTAACACGTCATTGCCAGTTTTCGCGCACCATTAGGTTAGAGGTCCCGGCTCCTTAGGTAGCCCCCTCCAATGTTTCCGCCCCATTCATGACATATTCTGTTACGTTTGCACCACATGCCTAAGTATACTCCCAGTTACACCTCTTTTTACTGTTATCTTTCGCGACTGCTACGCGTCACGCCTTCTGCTCCACCCACTGCTACGCCTACTGCAATGTAATGCTATGTGTTTGCGCTATGTATATAAGTTGATGTATTGTTATTAAAAGTTAGCGCGCTCATCCCAGACCAAGCCCCAGCAGCTGCTGGGTCATCCTATGCAGGTTGTCCTGATCCTGTCCTTATGCTGTAATAAACCTGCAGAAACTCCTACTACCTCGAATCTTGACTCTTATTTTATTGAGCTATCTGTTATTCATTCATTCATCCAAAAATAGATCCGGTATTATTTATTTATATACCACAGTCTGAGGGATTCATTAAGAATAGGCAGGAGTGCATGAGGAAGGGATAGGCCTACTTCTTTAAAGATAGAAGGGGGACAAATATCATTAGGTGACCCTGATTTAATCCTTTGCAGAAGTTCCGACAGTTGTTTGGAGTCAATCGGGGGGATGTGGTCTAAGATCTCTGGATTCATGTATGTATCCTCAGTGGTGGTGCTGACAGGGTGTAGTGGTATACTTTGTTTAATTGTAATGATTTTGTTAATAAAATAGTTATTCAAATCATTACATAAAGCTTGAGATTGTGCGATAGGTAGTGACGTACGCTCATCGTTACAGAGGTCGTTCACTATTCTAAAGATGTCTTTGGTTTGATTCTGGGATTTCAGAATTATACCTGAAAAATAATCAGTCTTCCTCTTAAGGATGGTTTTTTGGTAGAGACGACGGCTCAGGCAGTAGGCCTCTTTATCTTGTGGAAGATAATTTCTGCGCCAGATTCTCTCTTTTTGCCTGACCTCTAGTTTGAGTTGTTTGAGGTCCGCAGAGAACCATTTGTGAGCCTCTTTATCGCGTGAGCGGGAAAATTTTACATTGGGGGCATGAATATTGGCAGCACTTTGGATCCACAAGAATAGTGCCTCATAGATGTCATCTACGTCCTCCATGTCGTCAAATGGTGGCAAAGTAGAGACCAAAGTGTCCAGAAAGGCAGAAAGATCTATCGCCCCCCATTTGCGAGTTTCCCCTCCAGGCTGAGAAGGAGTCTGATGTTGTCTCCTTACTTGAAGGGAAAAATAAACAAAATGGTGATCTGACCAAATACAGGGCTGAATCAGGATAGATAATAGAGGGAGATTATGCGACCATAATTGGTCAAGATGGTGGCCTTTCTCATGAGTGGAAGACTGTATGAATTGAATCATATTGATGTCGGTGAGTGAATCAAACAATTCTCTAGCTTGGATGTCAGTGTCCAGGCTGTCAAACCACAGATTAAAATCTCCAATAAGGATGGTATGAGGGTATTTCATAGTGATTGACGCTATTTGTTCGGCAAGTCCTGAGGGAAAGGCGGGCATAGATTGTGGGGGACGGTAGAGTAAAACCAGGGCTATGGCGCCTTTCTCAGTATCAGTTTTTATAACTAGATTTTCAGTGCCAGGTAGCAGCAGGGACGGGCGACTGATAAAGTTATGTTTTTTATTAATAATGGCCGCCACTCCCCCTCCATCTTTACCCGGGGCGCGATTTACTGCCAATATATAATAGTCTGATGGGAGTGAGGCCAGTATGTCGGGCTGCGAATTCTCAGTAAGCCAGGTCTCAGTGAGTAGCAATAGGTCAGGTTTCTGCGAAGTAAGTAGCAAAAATATATCCAATTGATGCTTCACCAAAGATCTAGTATTCAGGTAAATACAATCCAAATTGAGCAGAGGTAGATTGGAACTAATAGGGGATTTGATGGATACCATACTGCGTTTATAATTCGGTCCGGGTGGTAAAGTGACCTGAGAAATACCTAGATCGCTCAGGCGCTTAAGCGTGTAACAGGGGAGAGAGGGGCAAAGGGACGCTGGAGGTCTAAGGCATAGAAGTTCCTGGGTAGTGTATGTGTGGATGGGAGAGCGGGAAGAGTAACATGGCCCTGGTCCCGTGCGGTCACGGACGGGCACAGACGGGCTTACCTTAGGCGCACCTTCGGCGCGCCACCGTCGCGCCCGCTGCGCCCGTCCGCTGCGCTCCCGGAGGCACATTGCCTCTTATGTTCTCCCTCGGGAAGCACTAGAACGCTGACTGCGTCCAGGCTCTCAGGAGACACCCACCCAAGATGGCGCCTCGCACTCCCCTCTCCAGACCCTGATGGCCGGGGAGAGTGGGCCACGAGAGGCAAGAAGCGAACCTGCACAACCAAAAACGTTAGTCACAGACAGTAACGTAATTTAAAATATGCACATACAATTTTTTAAAAACGTATTAAAATGGTGTGAGATCAATGCTAATAATAACGAGCTCTCCGCTCATGTCAGGCTCTTAGTAGCAATGCAGACGGACTCCGCAAGCAAAGCAGGGTGCTGCCACCAACCCTTAGCTTCACCGCGAGCCCCGTCGTTTTGGCCCTCTTATGCTCTCCCTCGGGAAGCACTAGAACGCTGACTGCGTCCAGGCTCCCGGGAGACACCCACCCAAGATGGCGCCTCGCACTCCCCTCTCCAGACCCTGATGGCCGGGGAGAGTGGGCCACGAGAGGCAAGAAGCGAACCTGCACAACCAAAAACGTTAGTCACAGACAGTAACGTAATTTAAAATGTGCACATACAATTTTTTTAAAACGTATTAAAATGGTGCGAGATCAATGCTAATAATAACGAGCTCTCCGCTCGTGTCAGGCTCTTAGTAGCAATGCAGACGGACTCCGCAAGCAAAGCAGGGTGCTGCCACCAACCCTTAGCTTCACCATAGATAGGTACTTATTGATTCAGAACGCACGCTCAACGGGGCCCTTTCGGGTGGAAAATGGCACGGTCACGCTTTTCCTGGATTATACATAGGACGTACAACGTCATAGGGCCTCTTTTCTAACCATAAAGAAGGAACTAAGAGACGAAGGCATCCAATACTCGCTGCTGTTCCCAGCTAAACTGCGAATCATCCTGGATGGGTCGACCCACTTCTTCCTGACCCCTGACGAAGCCTGGACGTGGCTGGAATCGTACAGGGCGGGCACTGATCGCAGGAACAGGGGCAGGGGGGCTTGAGGTCAACAGAAGCCGCCAAGGGTACTCAAATCGCAACGTATACGGAAAATGAACAAAAATCAACAGGCCCTTCTACAGGCACAGCTGGCGGCGGAGAACCAATGAGCGCTGGCAGCAACGGCGGCAATAACAGGATCGCAGGGAGAAGATTCGACCAGAGGTTCCGACTCGGATGCGGACAAACGACAATCGGGAGCTGAATTATCGGATGTAGACAGCACCATGGGACCGGAGGTGACTCCAAGATCGGCGGATGATTTGTAGACGAACCATTTCACATTATGTCTAGGGCCTGCATTCTGAGTGGAGGGAACCCCTGGTAATGTATCAGACTGCTATAACCGTACATGCTGCTGTTTGGGGTTTGTAGGGCCGGAGTTGCTGCCCATCGGAGCTGAACCATATCCCTATTGCCCTTAAGGCAACCTGTAGTGACTACTGCAGGGTATCGCAGTGTGTTTGTTGTGACTGTTTGGATGGGGTCTGAGTTTTTGGGTCCTGTCCTGGGGGGGTGGGTAGAAGGACGTTATGGGGTGTTGAGTTCCTGGGGGTTGACAATGGTGTGGGCGCTGCTATTTTGGTGGGAAAGGGGGTGCGGATCTACAGTGATGGGGACGTTACGGGAGTTGAAATGCATCACTTGGAATGTGAGAGGCCTACACACTATGTCTAGACGGCATAAAGTCCATGCTTACTTATTGCGAAGGGGGGTGCACATTGCTCTGTTGCAGGAGACCCATCTTACCAAGGTGGAGGGCCAGGCATTGCAACGGCGATGGAGAGGCCAAGTCTTTAGCACAGCTTACTCTGCGTTTGCCAGGGGGGTACTCCTATGGATACGGGCAGGGGTCCCATTCCAAGTCGCTAAACAGGTATTAGATCAGGACGGCCGCTTTGTGGCTGTAGAGGGCAGGTTGTATGGAAGAGATGTTGTATTGTGCAGTGTATATGCCCCGAACACTGAGCAGGCTCGTTTCCTGGATACACTCTCTGGAACGCTGGCGCCCATGCTGGCTGGCCCGGCCATTGTGGGAGGGGATTTTAATGCTATCTCAAATGTAGACATTGATAGGTCACACCCTCCTCTGTCGACTGCACCGGCTCGGGCATTAGCTAAAACTAGATCCGATTGGCAGGACCATTGGGGATTTATTGATGTGCGGCGGGCTCAGCACCCTCATGATAGGGACTATTCGTTCTTCTCTTCTGTGCATGACCTACATGTACGGATTGATGCTATTCTATGCTCCCCCCTGTTGGCTCATATGGCAGTACGCACCAAGTACCTTGCTCGAACTACCTCAGACCACAACCCGCTCTTGATGTCAATGGATTGGCAGAGGGTGAGAACAGCGATCCCGACCTGGCGCCTACGCCCTGAGACTCTGGAAGACCAGGTGTTTCGGACGGAGGTGGGTGAGGGTATTGGCAACTACTTTCAGGAGAATTGGGGCACAGCAAGCTCAAGGGCAGTGGAATGGGATGCCTTTAAGGTGGTTGTCAGGGGGCTGTGCATTAGTAAGTACTCGGGAGCCAGGAAATCGGTAATAGATGCTGTAACAAGGGCGGACGAAACCCTGAGAGAACTGGAGCGGAGGAGGCCCGAGTTGCCATCCCTACAGGAGCAACTACTAGTGGCCAAAGAGAAAGTGGCTGCTGAAACGGAACGGTTACGATGTTTCGACCAGAGAGAGTACCTGGCGAGAGTGCATGCGGAGGGGGTGCAGCGAAATGGGCCAGTCATGCAGATGGCACTGGAAGATGGTACCCTGACCCACTCACAGGAGGTGGTGCTGTCTCGCTTTGCTACTTATTATGAAGCTCTATATAGCAGCAGGAGGGGGGAAGCAATCGCGGACATAGAGGAGTATCTAGAAGAACTCCGCCTGCCGCGCTTAGAGGAAGATGACGCCAGTGGGCTGGGCCAAGACATCACACTGACTGAAATACGGGTGGCAATTAAGCACATGGCCAGGAACAAGACACCGGGGCCTGATGGGCTACCTGTCGAATTCTAGGCTCCATATGTTGATGTACTGGCCCCCGCCCTGTTGGAGGTTCATCAAGAAGCGATGACAGATGGTCGCCTGCCGGGATCGATGCGCGAGGCCCTGATAGTCCCACTTCTGAAGCCCGGACGGCTGGAAGCAGATGTGGCCTCATATCGGCCTCTATCCATGCTGTCGGTGGATTACAAAATCCTGAGCCGTATACTGGCGTCCTGGTTATTACCACACATGGCGTCGCTGGTCCACACGGACCAAGCGGGCTTTATCCCCAAGAGATGCACAGCTTCGAACATTCGCTGTCTTCTTCGAGTCATGGCTGATAACCAGACCGATGAGAGCTTGGCGGCGGTGCTCTCGGTGGACATAGAGAAGGCGTTTGACAGCCTGGAGTGGGCCTTCCTTTGTAAAGTCTTTGATAGATTCGGACTGGGTGACGGATTTGTAAAATGGACGAAGGTGTTGTACACCTCGGCCACAGCTAGGGTGAGAATGGGCGAGGTGATCTCGGACCAATACTCGGTTCAAAGAGGCATAAGACAGGAATGCTCGCTGTCGCCCCTGTTTGCATTGGCGATCGAACCCCTGGCGGCACAGGCAAGGATGGGGCGATCCTATAACGGACTGATGCATCGGGGGGACCCTCACTACATCTCGTTGTATGCTGATGATCTGCTTTTATTTCTCCGGGAACCCGAAGAGGACTTACGCGGGGCGACCTCTATGTTGTCCAGCTTTGGGAGGGTCTCCGGTCTTAGGGTGAACTGGTCCAAGACATGCCTCTTTCCTGTGCGACGGAGCCTCTCTCCGCCAGCTGAACTGGGTACCATTAAGTGGGAACCAGCATGCATCACGTACTTGGGGGTCCGAATTTATCACGTAGACCAAGATATACTGGAGGGTAATGTGGGCCGGGGTATTGGAGCTCTGAAAAACTGCATGGACTTCTGGGCGACGCTTCCTCTGTCGGTTATGGGCAGAATTGCACTGCTTAAGATGGTGGCGCTCCCCAGACTCCTGTACTATTTTCGTACACTGCCGATCTGGATCCCAACGAGAATCTTCAGGGAACGGAGGTCGCTGATGGGGGGTTTCATCTGGGGCAGCGGTAGGCAGCGCATAGCCCTGGCAACACTGATGAGGCCCAGATCGGAAGGGGGCCTGGCAGTGCCGGACTTTGAACTCTATTATTTGGCGGCCCAATTGCAGGTTTTAACGCAGAATGTGGCGAGGGAATATCGGGGCCCAGAGAGTGGATGGGGAAAGGGAATCCCTAGTCATGTGCAAGCCTACATAGTTCTGCAGCAAAAGCTGGACCTGAGGGATTTAACGGGGGAAGAACGGACCCTCAGACTTGCTGGAATAGGATGCAAAAACGAGCAGGGACTCCCCACCCATACGCACCGGAGATACCGTTGGGCATGCTGACAGCACTGCCGCATGGTGGGGACTGGACCCCGCTGGCGGACTGGGACCAGATGGGGGTCCAGGTTGTGAGGGACCTGTATGTGTACCGGGAGTTGGTGCCTTTCTCGGTGCTGCAGGAAACGTTTGGACTGCCAGAGGGGGACTTCTTGCTTCATGCTGCGGTCACCACTGCGATTCAAAAGCACTGGAAATCCGGGAAAATTGAACCAATGGAAACCCTTGCTTGCCAATATGTAGTGATGGCGGCGGGCACGGTTAAGGCGGTGACCTGCCTCCAATCCCGGAAGGCATGCGTCCTTTGGATGCCCTTAAAGCGAAATGGGAAACAAATATAGGTCGACAGATACCGTATACCGCTTGGGCCCAAATCCTTCAACGGGCATGGAAATGCACGAGAAACGCACGTTTCCAACTAATTCAGTACTGTGTATTGCATAGAGCCTACCTAACGCCGGGGAAGGTCCGGAAGTACTTCCAGGTCCAGGATGCAGCGTGCCCGCGATGTCAAGAGGAGGGTGCTGAGCTAGAACATATGCTATGGCTTTGCCCACATGTGGGGAGCTACTGGGAGGAAGTATGGGAGCTTCTGAACATGATCACAGACAGACACAGAGTATGACATGGCCACCTGCTTGCTGCACTGGTTCCCACATACGGCCAAGACCAAGGTAACCAGCAAATTTATTGACTTAGGGCTTTTGCTGGCGAAACGCGAAATTACCTGGCATTGGAAGGCGAAGGAGGGCCAGTCATTTGAGAGATGGAAAGGGGAGTTCTGCAAGTGGGCTAGTTGCGAGAGTGTGGTGCGGCTCCGGCAGGCTACCCGCTCAGGTCACGAGAAGGCGCTGGAGGTAGCTCGGTCTTGGGAGGCCATGGTCCAATCCTTGAAGGATAGCCAGCTGACAGAGGAGGAAGTGTAGGTTTCACATCTGCGTGATGGTTACCATTATAGCGTAGTTTTTGCTGATCCAGTGATAAATCAGTTGAGTTATATCAAGCGGTTGGTAAGCGCCCACACCACCACTCATGCTCGGGGAGAGGGAACCAGGGGGGAAAGGAGAGCTGAAGGGAGCAACAAAGTAGAACTGTTAGTGATAGCTCCAGGGATAGTTTTAGCTTGTTTGTTAGGAATTTGGTGGGAGAAAAGAAAAGCAGGTGCAGTCCTCCATCTGTTAGCCAGAACTGGTTCTATTACTGTGAAACGTATGCATGCGTTAAGACTTTGAAAATTGCCGCCCGACCCCTGGGTTGTGGGCTGAATGGCTGTGTACCTCAAATGTTTCTGTTCCAGGGACCACAAACGTTGGTTACAAAGTTGCTGAATGGCATACATGTGTAATAACATATCTGCAATAAAAATATATTTAAAAAAAAAAAAACAACAAAAAGAGGAGTATCCCCTTGAGGTTAGTTACAACCTCAAGGGGATACGTAGATTATACCCCAGATGTGGGACAACCTTTGTCCTTAGAAGACCCCTCACTCACCTACCTAGTTGAGTTGGTGACATGCTTCATCATCGGGGTCCCACCCAGATAGCCGAATGCCATCTGGGTGTGCTGCGACACCCGACTACAGTGGAGCTGGTTTTGTAATTTTTTTATATGTGCAATTAGTATTAAAAAGTGTGGTTAAAAGTTGGCCAATGCTACTCACTCAAGGTTATTTATTCTGGAGTGATTGGGCAACATTAAAATAAAATATGGGACACCCTTGCCTGATTAGGTAGGCTTTTGTTGTCAATAAGGTCGTGTATTAAGATGAAAAAAGTGTTAAAATGGTCTACATGTTTCAACCTATGTGTTATTATTATGAGGTTTTGTCAGGACCAGAGTGCAGAAATCTGGGTGGAATACACACGCTAAGGTGTACCCATCCCTAGATTTCGTGGTGTATAAATCAAACTTGTGATTTAATAAAAAAGTGTTCTTCTCCTTGATTCCAGGACAAAAACACAAAGCGCTCGAATTTCGGGCTTCAGACTTCTCTGGGACTGCCGTGGGAAGGATCCACGATTTGTGGTCAAGATCTCTATGGCAGGGAACCTGTAGTTAGCACCCAGATAGAAGCCCCGTGCGCTTCGTGTTTTTGTCCTGGAATCAAGGAGAAGAACACTTTTTTATTAAATGGCATTCGGCTGTCTGGGTGGGACCCATATGATGAAGCATGTCACCAACTAGGTTGGTGAGTGAGGGGTCTTTTAAGGACAAAGGTTGTCCCAAATCTGGGGTATAATCTACGCACCTTAAAAAACAGAGGTTGTAACTAACCTCAAGGGGATACTCCTCTTTTTGTTGTGTTATAGGGTGAAAGATAGGACACAAATTGTTGAGCATACACTTGTGACAGCCGTAAATGAGCATCACCGACACCATAGCCATACAAAATGAATAATGGACTGTTGACATCAGGCCATCACAGGCGGTAAAAGAATGTTACAGGGTTCTGTACAGACCTCTATACTCCTTCTGAGCTACATGTACAGATACGGACTATATCATTATGAAAGGTTTACAACACAATATCAAGTAGAATACTATATTTGTCTTTTCTGAGAACATTAAGTAGACGTGCGGAGGATAAGTAGAGCCCCAGATATAAATGTTCTACCTATTTCCTTCCTAGAGCAGTGCCCCCTTTATCCGGAGGCGCTGCCAGGTGGGGTGAGTTTTTTTTTTTTGTTTAAAGTTCAACAATCTTTATTGGCATAAAGTTATCACAGTTATCACCGCCATTGGCCTACAACCCGGAGGCCCGCCGAATGAGGCAGCTGCATATTATTCATTCGCACACAGCCATTTAGCTGGCAACCCATGGGTCCAGCGGCATGTTTTGAACCAGTCCATGATGCTGTAACGTGTAACTCGGACCCATCTGTTTGTGTTATTACATGAAACTTCAGTTTTTGATTTGTTTGATATTACATCAACATAACATTACGAACAGTAACATTAAGAACCGTGGGGCAATTCCACACTCTGATGCCATTTGTGCGTTATCATAACCTTGGTGTACCATAGTGAGCACCATAGTCCTAGGTGTGTTGAGTACTCCCATATTACACTGTAGTACAGGCCGCTTTATCAGATCAAGTAAATTACTATGATTCCTCGTCTCTTTCGACAGTTAATAGGTAATCCGACAAATAACACCAGAAGTCTTTTGGGCGTGATCTACTGGGCAATTCCTCTTCATACGCAAGTAATTTATCTCTGCAGTACGTCATGTCCTTGAGCCACGTCGTGACATTAGGCACATTCTTCCCTTCCCAGCATTTGGATATCTGTCCCTTAGCAATCAGTAGAGCCACCGCACAGAACTTTCCCTTCCCCGCTCTCACATTGGATAGAAGGCCCAATAGGCATGTTTTCATGGTGCATTCTATGTCCATTCCTACCATTTTGCCCAGTACGACCGTCACCCTCTCCCAATATTCGTGTATCTTCGGGCAGTACCATGCTAGGTGAACAAAATCCGCCTCCTCGCATCTACACCTCTTACACCTGGCATTATCTCGTAATCCATAATTATGTAGTCTTTTTGGCGTGTGATATGTTTGATGTAGATATTTCAGGTGTGTAATGGGCAGATTTCCATTTGGGGGGAGCAGTTTAACGAGTGTGCAGGCTATTGACCATTCCTTCTCCACTAGAGCTTCAGGCAGAGAATCGTTCCACCTCTGCATTGCTTTCTCGGAGCTATGCGGGATTTAGCTTTGGGCTACCCTGTATAATCTGGACACCAGGTGTGATGTGTTTGATGACGTTATAATGAATTGAAGCGATTGTAAAGTTGGCGGTTCTTTCGGGTAGTCTGGGAAAAGATCCCGGATCGCCCTTTGTAACCTATAGTGTGTGAATCTATAAAGGAGTGTTGGGTTGCTTATATATGACAGATCTTCTGTTGTGCGGAAAGTTCCTTTGTGATATAGATCTCCGAATGTGGCTATACCTATATTCTTCAGCAGGTCCATACCCACTTGTTCGTTTGTCACCGACACCTCCGGATGAAAGTGTAGTGGAAGCGCTGGTGCATATAGCGGTAACTTGTGAGCCATCCTCCCCAGTGTCCTCCATGCATGGGCACTGGTGTCTATCGTGTTTATATCCCTCGAGTGAAGGGGCGGCCTCCTATGTGTCACTATCGCGGTCAGTGGAATTGGTGAAGCGTCTCCTTCCTCAACCGCTGTGTGTGTTAGGTATGTCGTGGGGTGGTACCAGTGTGATGCATATTGGGCCTGTGCACACAAGTAGTAGAGCTTAAAGTCGGGCACACAAAATCCCCCTCCTCTCATAGGTCAGCGTTAGGGTGTGCAGATCGATGCGAGCTTGTTTACCTGCCCAGATAAGTTTTAACACTAGAGAAGTTATATTTGTGAAGAGCGCCTTGGGAGGTGTGATCGGTATATTATTGAATAAATATAGGAATTTGGGCAGGATATTCATTTTAACTGTGTTGAGCCCGACGTTGTTTAACATTTTCATGTCCCCTCTGGCGGCCTTGGTGGAGGCTTATGGGGTCCAGATCGTCTCATACGCAGACGACACGCAACTTCTCTTCACATGCGGAAAAGATCAGGCATTTGATGGAGAGAGCATCCGGGGGTGCTTGGGAATGGTCTTCGACTGGTTCCAGCGGAATAGTCTGAAGGCCAACTCCAGCAAGTCGGAGGTTTTATTCTTCGGCTGTGCCACTGACCCAGAGTGGCAGGAATGGTGGCCGTCGGATATGTGTCCTCCTGCACAGTCATCACTGGTCGCCAAAAACCTGGGAGTTAAGCTGGACAATAAGCTTTTGTTGAGAGCGCATGTCCTTGGTCTGGCTGGCACCTGTTTTGGCATCTTGAAGATGCTCCGCAAGTTTTTACCACTGCTATCTGTGGAACACAGGCGGATTACTGTGCAAGCTCTTATCGGATCCAGGTTGGATTATGCGAATGCCCTCTTTTTAGGTCTCCCGGATTTATTGGGTCCAGCGCCTGCAGGTGGTGCAGAACTCTGCTGCTCGTGCCATTTTGGGCCTTCACAGGCGAGCACGAGTTTCTGGGTTGCTGCAGACGCTTCACTGGCTGCCCATCCGGAAACGGATCATATTTAAATCTTTGACGCTGATGCATAAAGCACTTTTTGGCTTAGGCGCTAGGTATTTGCAACGGAGGCTGTCCTTTTACCGTCCAGCCCGCTCACTCCGGTCAGAATCTCTTTTCATGGCCGTGGTTCCGCGTGTGAGAAAGGCCCGTACTGGGGGTCGCTCTTTTAGCTTTAAGGCCCCTCAGCTTTGGAATTCGCTTCCGATGGTTTTACGTAGCACCTCTAATTTGCTTCAGTTCAGGAAGAGCCTAAAGACCTGGCTTTTTAACCTCTAGGCCTTTTGTTTTCTCCCTGTTTCTTTGCTGTGTGGTCTGTTATTTGTCTGTTGTGTTATTTACACTGAGCTGCATGTGGAAAGCGCCGGGACACTCTTAGAGTAGCCGTGCGCTATATAAACACAATATAACATAACATAACTATTGCGATTCGGTCCGCCAGCGATAGTGGTAGCTGTATCCATCTGGCTACTTTTTCCTCCAGTTCCGTGAATAACCTTCCATAGTTAGTTCTAATGACCTCTTCCGGGTCCCGACTGTACCAGACTCCCAGGTATCTTGTAGGTTCCGTCTGCCAGTCCAGCGGGAAATGAGGGGTAAAAGGAGTGGTTGAGTCAGTAAGTGGAATTATTGACGATTTGTCCCAGTTAATTTGCAGCCCGAGTGCCGCCCAAAGCGCACATATTCCCGCAGTAGTGGGCTTAGGTTCTGTTCGGGGTCTCGCACGTATAAGAGCATGTCATCCGCGTAAAGCGAGATGTGCAGAGGTCTCCCAGGGAAGTGCAAGGCCGAATGATTGTGCGTCTGCCTGATTATACATGCGAGGGGCTCCAGTGCTAGGGCGAAGATCAGAGGCGATAACGGGCACCCTTGCCTCGTCCCCCGTGCTATTTCAAAAGGGTCTGAAATGTAACCACTTACTCTCACCCTTGCCATGGGACTCGTGTACAGCAGTGTAATCCATGTTATAAACTCCACCGGGAAGCCCATTCTCTGTAGAATCGTGCGGATGAAGGACCACTCAATGGAGTCAAATGCTTTAGCAGCGTCCAACATTACGGCTGCTGCTTTAGTCTGCGGCTTAAGATAGTGAGATAGTGCGAATAACGTTCTTGTATTGTGCGATGTGGCTCTCGTGGGGATGAACCCAGCCTGATCAGGTAGTATCAGGTGTGTCATCAGGGGTTTTAATCGTTCCGCTAATAGTTTGGCTAAGATTTTTGAGTCTACGTTCAGCAGTGATAAGGGGCGATAAGAGTCACAGAGGTCTGGCTGTTTGCCTGGCTTTAGGAGGGTGACGATCACCGCCTCACGTAGTGACGGTGGCAGTATCGTCTGTTCGAATGCCGCGCCATACATCTGGACCAGATAGGGCGCAAGCATGTCAGCAAATTGTTTATAAAATTCACACGAGTAACCATCAGGACCCGGTGCCTTCCCGTTGGGGAGTGCATGGATAATTGCAGTAACCTCCTCAACCGTAATGGGCTGTGCCAGGTATTCCCGTTGAGTGTCTGACAACCACGCTAGTGTCACATCCTGTAGGTATCTAAACGTTTCTTGTGGCGGGGCTGGGTTTCGAGATGTGTACAGTTCTGCATAGCTACCAACAAAGCTGTTAAGTATCCCCTCAAGGTGTGAGTGTAGTGTACCATCCTTGTCCTTTATTTGTGTTATTGCCTGCAAGTCTCTCCCTTTGCATATTTTCCTCGCTAGTACTCTACCAGGTCTACCTCCTTCGCCGAATTGCCTGGCTATGGGTCGCTTGGTGACATATTTTAGTTCGTCATCCGCGAATGTCTGATGCTCGGTAAATTTAATCTTGAGTTCCCCCAGTAGGTCTACATTCCCTGTACAGGCGTATTCCTGTTCCAGGGACGACATATCTCGTTCAAGCCTGGTGATCTGCGCCCTAATGTCCCCGAGTATACCCGCTGTTGTGCTAATACACACTCCTCCGAGTGTCGCCTTGAATGCTTCCCACAGTATACAGGGATCGTCTACTGAATCTGTATTTAATTGAAAGTAATCCTTGATGGCCTCAGTAATGGCCTTGAGATACAATGGGTCCAGTAGCGCCTTCGCATTAAACCGCCAGCTAAAAGGTGGGGGGGTGTAATGAGGTATCTGTAGTGACAGTGCCACTGGGTTGTGGTCAGATAGCGTGCGCGGGAGTGGTGCAATGTTTGTGGCCCACACAATAGCATTGTCGGATCCCAACCAATAATCTATTCTCGACCAGCTTCCGTGTGCCAAATTTACATGGGTTGCGCCAGGCGCTGTTGGATGCCTTACTCTCCAAATATCCTTAAGTGCCAATTCCACCATCAGATCTCGTATTTTCTCCCCGGCCTTTTTGTGTGGTTCTATGGAGGATGTGGATCGGTCTACTGCATTACACAGGGCTACATTGAAGTCGCCTCCCCAGATCAAAGTTGTGTCAGTGAATCCCAGCAAATGATCCCATAGTTTCTGATAAAACTCCGGAGCGTCAACATTCGGTCCATACACATTCACTATTGTTATACTTTGCCCTCTCAGCACCCCCGATACAATAACATATCTGCCATTGGTATCTATAACCGTGTGTGTGATTTTGTAGTTAGTCCCTTTTTTAACCAGTGTCATGATCCCCCTAGCATAGGAAGAATAGGTTGCCGAATAAGCGGATTCCGCCCAGCGTGTGCCTATAGATCTTCGGGTTACAGGGTCTATGTGTGTTTCCTGAATTAGGGCAATATCTATGTGATGCCTATCGAGACTGGCAAAGATTTGTCTGACTTTCTTAGGGTTGGTAAATCCTCTCACATTCCATGTTATCAGATTCAGGTCACGGCCACTCATCATTCCAGTACTGCCATCCTAGTGAATGGTGTACCCCATCTCAGCCCCTGTCCTCCCAGCAGTTCACAGCCCAACCTGACCACTCTTGATCCCGCCCAGCTGTCAGCAACATAGTTGAGGCCTACATCTGTGCATAGTTTAATACATTGCAATCCTCTTGATCTCAGCACAATATCACGTAACTTTACTGCACCAGGGTGTCTACATTTGTCGTATATGGTACTATGGCATTCAGCAGTGCATCTCAATTGCTCCCTTGGCTCAAAAAACAACAACCCCCAACAACCCCATTTCCCACCCACTTCAGCAACCCAATCCTGCCGAAGACATTGTGCCCATATAACTTCGTTGATCAACATAACTTTTTGGGGACCGCCCTAGTAGAGGTCCGCCGAGGGTGCAACATGCCATCCTTACAGTAGGATGGGGGCGGATCTATAGGCTGTTAACAAACCCCATTGTGCCACATACAAGCTTCCACCTCTGATCAATGGTCCAACGTTAATTAGTACTTCTGAATGGGCTGGATAGCCATGGGGGAGAAATAAGCAATCTCTCACAATAACACACTTATTGTCTACCTGGGATCATCTACAGTGACTGAGTGGCTACAACATCGTCACCCGTTCAAATAACCCCTTGCTATCCCGGAAAGAGACCATCAGTGCCCCATGTCCATAGTTCGTGCATATAGGGGAGTTCAAATCAATACATCTCTAGCCGTCAGCAAGATTTCCAATGTAGAGATTGGTAGATCAGTCACTCCAGAACAGCTACTTTCGTATTTAGGACAGTCAAAGCTTTCATGCGGTCAGGCTCACCACCTGCGGTATCAGACAGTCTTACCTTCATTCTGAATCCTGCTGTCTATCCTTGCGATTAGTTCTTTTACCTTTACCAGCCGTTGATTTTATGAACTCCATGGCAGCTTTGGGCGTCGTCAAGAATACCGGTTTATCGTCCCAGGTAATCTTTAACCGTGCTGGATACAACATGGCGTATGGTATTTGCAGCTCTCGTAGTTTGGCCTTGACACCGTTAAATTCCTTGCGTGCTTGCTGTACTGCGACCGTGAAATCCAGGTAGAATTCCAGCCTATTACCCTGATGTTGGATCACACCCTTCTCTCTTGCCAGTCTTAAAACAGTGTCCCTGTCACGGTAATTGAGGACTCTTGCTATTATCGGTCTAGGAGGAGCTCCTGGCTTTGGCTGCGGGGCCAAGGAGTGGTGGGCTCGTTCCACTATGAAAATGGGCGACAGGTTTTCGGCGCCAAATAATTCCTTGCATAGGTTTTCCACATATGGCTCCATGCGTCCTCTGTTTGTGGATTCCGGCAGACCCGCTATTCGTATGTTGTTCCTTCTTGATCTCGCTTCCAACTCCTCCGACTTGGCCTTGATAACTTCCATGACTTTCTCCATACCCGTGCATTTGGCTGTCGTGGCGCGCGATTAATCTTCAACGGTGGAAATCCTGTTTTCAGCTGTGTCTAGCCGTTCGCCTTGCTTGTCTATCTTCGTCGCCAAGCTATCCACCCTTCCCGTCAGGAGGTCCAGTTTAGCATTAATTTCCTGCCTCGACGCCTGTACAGCCTTGAGGATGTTATCCATAACACTACCCTCCGTGGAGTCTGTGTCTTGTTCCTCGTCTACTTGTTCATTCTGGCTTTTAGTCGTCTTCTTCGTTTCAAACGTAAGTTTGGGTTGTTGCCTGTCTGGTTTCCTCATTGTGCAGTGCCTGGTAGTGATGATGCAGGTTCAGGTGGCTGCGCGGGTGTAGCAATCAGGTCGTAATAGATCTCTTGTGTGCGTGTTCGGCTGAGTGGAGTAGGTGGTTTGCCAAGCACCAACGGTTCACGCCATCAACACCGCGTTCGTAGCTGCAACAGACGTGGTTTGGGATATACGGATCTGTCGCCGGTTCGAGAGTCTCTGCACACTATATATTGGAACTTAGCTCAAGTCATTTGAAGCTGCGTCTTTTTATCTGTAGAAATGACGGATATGCTGTTACATTCCCGTTTCCAGTTATTGCAGGCGATGTTTGCATCAGTTCCGAGTTCCACCGCTGACCATGCCGGCAGTTCGTTCCTGTGCCCTAACGTTGTGTAGTGCCTCTGGTGCTCTGGGGAAACTCACCCTCGTGATGGATGGCGCTCTGCGATCCCGCGCCTTAGTAGCTGTTTACATTCGCCCCGGCGCTCCAGTGATATAGCAGAGGTGTCCCAAGTGACAAAGCGCCCTGCCTCAGTGCATACAATTCACTCGACTGGTTGAGCTGAGCAAGCCAAGGGGGCAGTATCATCCCTCCGTACCAGCACGCAAGTACAATGCGCTTCATGCTGTTATGTCCTGTACGTGGGCGCCACCATTTTGCCTGCAGTGCCCGATGAATGCAAAAAAATACTGCCAACGTTGCTTTTGGGATCGCGCTGAGTGTGCTTTCTCCAGGGTCTCCAATGTTTATCAGGTGTGTGCCATCCCCCGCAAGCATACCTTTATAGTCGCCCCTGCATAGATCCGTTCCGAGGTGGCTAGCCGTCTTCGGGATTATATCGCCGCCATTTTGCCATCGGACGCTCTTGCTGCATATAAACGACCCGGCGCCTTATGTGTCATCTTACCGCCAGTGGTAGAGGAGTCCCGTCCTGCTTCCCTGCCGACCGGTCAGGTCGCGTAGCCTTTGCTTCTTTCAGTGCCGGCAGTCTTCGCCCCAGGACTCTCCTCGCTCGTTTCCGTCCGGACATCGGTCGCCATCTTACGTCTTTCCGAGCACAGCAGAATATCCGTGCTCACCGGAGTCACAGTGCAGCTATTCTCTTCTCATGTCCACCTACCGGGGCTCCGTTCTTTCCCCTTCAGGATGATACGCTTTTTGTCCAGTTTCGGTTCGTTAAACCGCACATTATCGGCAATAATATGATCCGCCCGGCGGAGCTGCACGTCTAAGCAGCCATTCCGCTGTGCGCCCCCTAGTGCCTCCTCGGGGTTATGTTTTTCCCTCAAAAACTGGAGGTAAGAAATAATGATGACTATCCAAAAGTTTGGAGAAATGACCAAATTGGCAATGGAATTATCGCAAGGGTTATATGTTTGGTAAGCTAAGGTTTTTTGCCTAAGGTTTTTAGCTTGCTGTTATATGTACTTTCCTATATTTCTTCCAGAATCATTGAGAGATATGAATATCGGTTTGAGGATGAAAAATAAACAGTAGAAAACAGGTGACAAGGTTGTATTGTTTCCATCTAAGACATATATTCGGAAACATGTAATATTTTTTACTCTTTTCTTTGTTCACGATTGCAGTAGCATAAATATTTGGAAAGGTCCTGAAGAAAACATGAGGTATAGCTTTGCCTATGGGTGCTGAAACATGTCGACCATCTAATTATTAGAAACCGCTATCTGTTGAAACTGTTTCTTTGCACGGTTTTTAATTTGGACCGTGGCGGACAGGAATAAAATTGTGGTTTTGCCACGCTCCAATTTTAATTTGCACTTTCACTATTGCACTGCACTATTTCACATACACTACACTTAAACCATTTTTGCTCACATCTGTTCAGTATCATAAAACATCCTGGGGCTCCTCTATCAATATGGTAGAGTTGTAGCCCTGATTGTCAGTAGTCTGACTTTCCAAGGAGACCCAGATGATGAAGCATGTCACCTGGTTAGGTGAGTGATGGGAATCCGAAAATGTATTTAATATTTTTTCAGGATTATTTATAGTAATAGCCTTAAGGTGGAATACTAGGCGCGTACCTACAGTTGCACAGACCTAGGGATATATTTGTATGTAACATGTAGAGGGATATCCTGCTCATCTCTGATAGTTAATACTATACCATCTTCGGGACTAAGCGGAACAAGAGCAGCTAGAGTAGTGCCTGGTCGCTCTAACATACCTGCTCAAGTGCATAACCTCGTCCTAAGCCAGCTAGTTATATTCTGCTAAAGGCACATGCTTGGCTGTTTCACTGCGAGTGTGTTCCAATGTAGCCAAGTATCCCTTCAACCTCACAAATTGAACAGGGAACGCTAGCACGTTTAGAGATGTTAACCCCACGAATGCAGACTTTGAAAGCCTCCCAAATAGTGGTAAATTTGGACACTGAATTTAAATTAGTGCAAATTTAAGAGTCAATCTCCTGCGTAAATTCCTGGCAAAACACAATGTCCAGCAAGGAATATTGTGGGAAGCGCCAGGAAAACGCAGATGGTAGTGGGTCTTCTAGCTCAAGAACTAGTCATGCGGGTGAATGATCTGAGTATGCGCGAGGCAATTAGGAACCATGGGCATCAAACTACGTGAGATTAGCCAATAGTCGATGTGTATGTATGTCATAAATTAATAGGTGTATCCCATAGCCTGTAGAAAAAGGCTACGCTATACATCTACTAAACGGGCTTGCTGACCGGCAGGGGTGTCATGCAAAGCTGAACCCACCTTTGCAATTGGTTTTGCAACCCTAGGATTTACATGTCCCTTTGTACTCTTGTGGGTGCTGTCTTTTGAATGTGAAATGGTTTGATGCTTAATAAAAAGACAAATGTGAGGAAAAAAAACCACTGCAGATTGGCATAGTTTGGTTGGAAGACCCCACTAGTAACACCTCAAAAAGTGCTTTGCGGCATCACACCACAACAAAATGCCCTCCAGGGGGCACACACACACACACGGGCACACACACACACGGGCACACACACGGGCACACACACACACACACACACACACACACACCTCTGTGTGAGCTGTCCGCTAATGAGAGGAAAATGTGTCTCCTGTAGTATAGCTACATCTATCTGGTGACCCAGTCAATACAAAAAACACTTTACGGATTTTACAACTATCGTTTAGCCTTTTAATGTTCCAAGTGAGAAGATTCAAAAATAGCGAGGGCCTATTAGAAGCAGGTGTACCCCAAACCCTGCCAGGCATTTCTACATCACGTAATGGAGAAAAACTGGCTAAACTGTAACAAATGCACCTGTGTACCCCATTGTTTGTGCCCTATAACTGATTTGATATGCCAACATCCACCCCCAAGCCATGCCCCCAACAAATGACACAGCAAAGCACATCCCACCCCAGTCCCTCCTGATCCCCCAAGCAGCAAACCCCATATGAGAACAATGTGGTGCACACATGGAGGTACAGGATGCCAGCACAGCACCTCCGTAACAAAGTCACAGAAGGGTCGCTAATGAAAAACAATACACTAATTGCGCAGCCAAAATTCAGGAACATGTTACCCCACTCCACAACCCCGCACATTATTCAAACGTCATACCTATAATGACACATCGTTAATTATACATAGTTAAATCCAAGCATCTTTAAAAGAAAACTATGCAAAACATATTAATAGGAAATAAGCAAACCCACAGTATTTCTGGCATGCAAAGGGTCAAGAATTAATCTTTGTCAACCAGGTTTATCTAAATTAGAAGAGGCCCCCCCGACTCTCTGTCCTCAGGGATCTGTCTACTGCCCGCCAGCTCATGTTTGAGAAATTGTTGCAAACTCCTAGGATCGCCAAAGTTTTTTGTTTTGCCATTGACAGTCACCATCAGAAAGAGCTGGGTAAAGCATAGCATAGTCAATTTTCAGTTCCTGTAGTTTCTTCTGAACTGGAAGAACTGTCTCCATGCTTCTTGGACCTGCAGAGTAAAAACTGGGAAAATAGAAGTTCTGCACCTTCATATCAAAGGGTTTGCAATTCTATTGAACGGCGCAGTGCTGCATCTCGACCTCTATAATTAAGCAATTTTGCTATAATTGGACAGGGTCTGGCCCCAGGTATCGGCCTTGGGGCCAATGAAAGGTGAGCGCGCTCCACCACAAACATATCGGAAAATGTCTCTGGCCCCAGAAGGTCCACAAGGAGCTTTTCCAAAAAGGTGTCTACATTGCCCACATGTGAGGAACCAGCGAACCTAATATGGAGATTTTGCCTAAAGCGGCCCTCCAAATCCTTGGCCTTAGCCTGCAGCACCGAAACAGTCTTCTCCAACTACTTCTGGGCCCATTCACTGAGATTGCTCATCCTTAGCCTCCGACACGTTGCTCGGCCATATTGAGACGCTCTGCATGCTTGTCTATGCGCTCTGACATCTTATACATACGGTAGGCGAAGGTGTCGATATTCCCAATTATCTTTACAAGCCAGCGTTGCTTAGTAGTCAAGATTTCCCTTAATTTTTCATGAACAGCATTTTATCTTCCGTGTGCTGTCCAAAAAGGGAAGATCCAGAGAAAGGCAGATTCACTATTTTCAGCTTTGCGTCCGGTTTCAAAGATGAGTCTTATCTAGGATGTTGGTCTGAATGAAATTCCATGGCAAAAGGCAGTAGCGGAGAGAACAGAATCAACTGCAGCGCTGATGGATTCATTTGAAATGAGAGGCCTCTCTGATCTATTTCATCCCTTCCCAAATCTCTTTATGATATCTGTCCAGTAATGCTGCCAAATTAGCATTGCGCAAATGTGTAGAAACCGTAACAAACATTATCTTTCCAATAGCATCCATTCTTTTACTTTCTCTATCAGGTTGTCTCTGGTGCAGAAACGTGCGTCCTCTGTTCTGCTGTCATAATTACTGAAACCGTTTTAGAATAAGCCTTGATGAAGTCTGGATCCTGAGGCGGAGGCTTGTATTTCTTTAAAAGCCTTGGGGAGGCAGATTTTACAGTGGTTGGTGAACTTATCCATGAAGTCTGGAAGAAGAAGCAGAAAAGGCGTTGGCGTAATTCTTGATAGCAGGGTTTCTAAAATAACAGACGCATCAACTTGTATATTGAGCTTAGAACTTACTCTAACTAGTGCGTCTTGAAAAGTGACTATGTCATCAACAGGAATAGAAGTAGATAGAGATCGAGGCGGTTTGTTGGTGTATAGGAAGAGGAGGAATCTGGAGATCCTATTCTTGATGGGGTAGAAGATGTTTGTGAAGGACTGTGAGATTTATGTCTTATAAGGGACTTTTTGAGAGAAGGGGCTTTCCACTTGCGAATATGAGACATTGATGTCGCTCTTCAATGCTGTTGAACAGGAGAGATATTCAGAGGTTGTAAAGGAACCTGAATAGGATCAGAAGGAGGAATAACAGGACGTATTGGTTGCAAACCTGTATCCGGTTCCAGTGAAAAAGGGTCTATACGCGGGGATGAACCAGACAAGTGTGAATAAGATGAAGAGATTTCCATCTGAATGATGTTAGATGTCGAGAATGGAGGGTTCAACGTCATACACTGTCTCTTCGGCGACACCGGAGATTATGATGAAGATGCGTGTCTTTTCGACATGGATAGTTTCAACGTCGAATTAGGGTGTGATTTTTGAGGTTGAATAACAGGATGGTTATATCGAGCGATGAGTGCGACGTCGAGCAATGAGAATCTGACGCTGACCCAATCCAGACACTGAGAAAGATCTGGACGGCGGAGCCGTACCCGTTTTTGGCATTGAAGAAGGAATTGAAGTCGATAGAGGTGTCGAAAGGTGGCGATGCACCATCGACGTGGAGTTGTTCTTTGAAGGCGAACAACGGCAACAGGCTTCTCTGCAATGACGTCGAATGCTTGGATGTCGATGCATGATGGTGACGGTGCGAAGAATGAAGTTCTTCGGTTTTAGATCTCCTTTTGAGTGAGTCTTTATCAGATTTACACCTTTTTCTGAAGGATGAAGATATGAAGACGTCTCCAACCTTCGTTCCCTTCGTTCCTGGTCTGCCTTCAAATCCTCCATCCATCCATAAAACCAGAGGCCTTCAAGTGTCCTTTTTGACATTTTACTACAAATGTCACAGAGGTGTTGAGGAGATCGACTTACCACACAAACTTTGTGGGCATCAGAAGAAACTTTCTTTCTGCCACAGCAAGGGCACTTTGTGAAGCGAGGAGGCATTACAAACGACGTACTTTGCAGCATACTGCCAAGAAAAAGCTTTGAAAAGCACTTAGAAATGTTTTAGAAGAGTAATAATGGTGAAAAATATACCAGAGAAGCCCTGAGATCCTGACAGAAGTACCTGGAAAAATAGAACTGACTCTCAGGCAAACTGCCACTACAGTGCATTGTGGGATTGGGTCCCTCTAGGATTCTTAAACATACAGGTTTCCTATATGTACTTTTTAGTCTTAGCCGATCAGGCTGTTTTTTCCTTGCATTCTAGACTTTGACACAGCCCCTTTTCCTATGAAAAGCGCTGTAAGTTTTGCCATTCCTACCTCCTGCAGTCTCTACCAGCAAGTTCTAGGAAAACACAACCCTGACAGTCTACACTTCAAAAGAATGGAAAATGAGCATGAAGTTATTCAAGGCTTATAACTTCGATGAAGATCCTTCAATGCAGAACAAGTTACTTACCTTCGGTAATGCCACATTGGTAAAGACAGGAACTAGTCACAGATTACTCATCTATGTTTCACAGCAGTACGCCTGCGCGTAGTTAGAGGGCGTTGAGCGACTCCGTAGCAACGTCAACCACCAGATGTGACATGGACAGACTCCATATAAGCCCTCTTGACGCAGTCACGTCAGTTCCTTCTTCGACTACCTTCTGTACTAAATTGTAGAGCCACGCATAGAAACTGTCTATAGAAACAGGTGCTACAAGGAGACATCTTTGTGGCAAACAAATACGAAGTCCTAAAGAGATGCATCAGAATGCCAAGAAAGGGATCTTGTAGGTAACAGTACCAGCAGTTTGCAGAGCGGGTATAACCACCCACTTATACCGGCCCTGCTAGACTCAAATACAAAAGCCAAGGTACATCATAGAAAGCTGCGTACATTCGTAAACTTATACCCAGATGGATAATCTCTCCCCCAACCCCTACTCGGCACTGGATGCTACCCAGCAGTCAGTCATAGATGTCCTTTCTGCACCTGGCCTGGGGAATGCCCCAAAATTGCAGAATATTGGACAGCATACCCTCCAACAAATCACTGGGCACACTGCAGGAGAGACGCCAGTAGTCAGTCTTTTGGGATACGTTAAGGAGGAACCACCAGAATACAGATGACTGCTACCCATGCTTCTCTGACTGGCCAAGCAGCAGGGAGTTAAACACTGGGGAGGGAGGCCCGTACCATGAGTAGAACACTGGCTGCAGGATGCAGCCTACTGCAACTATCAATTAACATCCTACTGGGAGCTGATGCCACAGGCGTTACATACCCAGGAGATATGGGAACCACTCTGATATTTACAGCACTACCCCCAAGGAAACACTGAATAGTAACTAGGAAACCTAGACCAGAGAAATTCAGGAGTGGCTGGGAGGGGTAGAGGGAACAAGAGATCTTGTTACAAGAATACATATCTGGGGGAATGATGCCTACCGAAAAAGACCTTTATAGAGATGCCAACTGTGTGACAATCAAATATAATGCCAGACGGGATCCAAAGACATTAATTGTGCATGAAGTACCTACCTATGCCTTTCCCTCATTTCCCCTCCTTCTTCCCCCCTCCCCCCATCTCGTATACCAGTTAACCCGCTCTATAAGTTCGTATGGTTATTTGAACTGATAATAAAAAGAATTTAAAAAAAAAAAAGAAAAGAAAGTATTGGGTCCATACGGAGATTAAAATCGCCCAAATATATAATGAATACATTTTTAGGGAGATACGCTAGTTTTGAGTTTGGCGAGATCCAGAATTGCGGAGTATCTGCATTTGGAGTTCATATATTCAGAATGTACAAATAGTTCCCACCATTTTTTAGCCTGGTTAATAGCCAACGACCTTCGCAGTCTTGTTCAGATGAAATAATTGATAGGCCATAATTGTTTTTATTGAGTGATGAACCCGCTTTTCTTTTTTTTTTTTTTTACAGTGTGCCTGAGCAGGCTTTATCCTCCACACAGCCAGCTGAGTCTCATACAGAGTGCTTCTTTACAAGTAATTGGTTTCCTGTAGCAAAATATCATCTTAAAGCTTCTTGGTCATTTTCCGCTTCTAGACCGGGTGATTTAAGCCTCTCGCGTTAAGTGATATAACCATAATGGACATCATGACAAACCAATTGGGGATGGTGAATACAACTGTTTTAATCAGTACAGTGGGAAAGAAAAGTAAGCCATAACAAGTTTTAGGACGCCGGGAAAGCTACTCAGAGGGGATAGAAGCAGAAGATGGATTACATGATGAGAGAGAAGATAAAGTTAAAACTAACATCAGCCCCCACAGACAACCACAAAACCCACTCCATCACAGGACCACAGCAGGCCGTCTCAAGGAAACCAGGTTCAACAAATGGGACAATGAAGGAGACCCACAACAGAGGGGAGAGATCCCTCCACAGCTCGAAACTTGTTACATAAGCCAAAACAATGGTAAAAATGAATACTCGATAATAAAGAACACCACAAACAATATACAGATGTCAATAGAAAAAAATTCCAGCAAACAAATAAGCTCAACAAACATATATAGATTTATATGACAGCTAGTACACATTTACCCATATTATTGCAGAAGCAATATTGACCCAAGCTCACATCAAAGTAGACAATCTGGTTTAAGTGCAGATATGGGAGTGATGGCCAGATTGTCCCCTCTGTCTAAATGTCGATGGTTTGTATAATATGTAATTTGTATTTTTAAGTAAAGATGGACAAAGTTGCAATGATCAAAAGGCAGTGGGGTAAAGGGATGCGTATAAGCAAAAACAGGGGAGAGGTAGGTCAGGAACATGGGATTGAGTATAGCAGCACCATGTGATAAGTGACGGTATCATAACAGCATCCTGTGGACAAAATGATTGCACGAGAGATATTGTGTTATTTCATGGATTAACAACGTATTAACAAGCGAGGAAACCCAGAAGATGGACACATAAAATGAAATGCGCCATGGGTGTGTGAGCAAGGTGCGTACCATTATGCCCATGCCTGACAACAGGGGAACACCATGTAGAGGTTAAGTGTCCATGCCAGACTTAGTTTTGTTACAGAGAAATGTTTCCAGGTTCGATGGTTGGGAAAAGACCATAGTCTGACCTTTGAGAAGAACTCTGAATTTTGAGAGACCCATAAACAAGTGCGAGACGGATATTTCAGAAAGTATTTTGCAGAGACCGAGAAAATCTTTTCTTCTAGCTACGGTGTCTCTTGCGAAGTCGTGGGAAATTGATTTTTTGGCACTGTTCCACATTACAGCTTTATGTTTCCTCGTGTGCAATAATGAGTTTTACATGTTGTTGTAAGTGTTTCAAGATCATAGGTCTGGGCGATGAGACATTCCTAGGTTTGAAACTTGGAAAATGGTGGGCGTGTTCAATATCGAAGTCCTTGGGTAACGTTATGTTGAGTGTTGCAGGTACCCGTGATTCAACAAAGTTAATTGCGGAGTGCGATGCATCCTCAACTCCTTCCAGGATGCCAAAGAAGCAAAGGCTGCTTCTTCTGCTGTGGTCTTCCAGATCAGTAACTTTGCGCTATAGGGATGTAATTGCTTTGGTCTATCTTTGAATTGCTTTGGTGTGGAGGTTACTGTTATCTCCCAAGGTACTGTTCTGGATTCCACATTTTAAAGTGTGATGTTCAGTCCTTTCAATTCCTTCAGAATACCAGCAATCTCCACTTGGAGCAGGTCAATATTCATTATGGTTGGTGGTTTGCACAATGTTATGGATTAAATTAAGTTTAAGGATGGCATCCAAAGTATTTGAGCGATTAGTTACCGTTGATAGGTGATTTAGAGATTAAAGGATCTTGTTTTGTCATCTTTGTCTTTATGATCCTTCCCATCTGCCATGGTAGCTGTAGTATTTGAACTTTCAAGTAGCCAGGTTGCTATTTAGTAAGGCAAACTGGTAGAGAAGCTTGTGGGAGAGAGACTAGAGAGAAATCGCGCTGAAATTGGGATCACAGGTAGAAGTTGAGATTCTGTGGTTAGTTGAAATTCTAAGAAGCTAAACAACGAGCAGCTGAAGATGGCAGAAAAGTTCAGAATTTAAGTGTGCAGCTCAACACTACCACACGTACACCAACAAACCTGAACTGCGATCACGGGCACATGCCAAGGGCTGTAGAGAAGAACAATGGAGGGTAGGTTGCAGCAGTAACGCAGGTGCACATGTTGCGGAGGATGTGCTGATGTACTAAATTCGACTTCAGGACATAAAAGCTACAGTGCGGCGTGCTCCTGTACAGCACATTTGGCCCAGCAGTGATGGAGCACTGAAGCAGAGGAGCGGCGCCAACATAAGTGGGCAGTGTCGCACCACCGTCTAGAGGAGCAGTCAGCCAATCCTGTGATCAGATGTATCCTGCAAGATATTCAGGACTGCAAAGGTATTAAATGAAAAGAAAACAAGTTACTTAACTGTAACTTTGGTTCCCCAGTATTGGTAACTTTCATAGATTCCCATGCTTTTGTATCATTCCCCGTCGTCGGAATGGGAGTCACAGTTCCTTCAGGAAGGTTCTAAGGGTGAGGCACTTCTGATTGGCTGATGCCTAAGTTTGGTCACTTTTACACAAAGAGGATGATATGCTACAAAAGGGAATGAGGCCTAGGCCTTTTTCCTTGGTCTTTTGTACCTACAGCTATGGCATTTTTGTTACCGAGACTCCCATTCCGACGACGGGGAATGATACAAAAGCATGGGAATCTATGAAAGTTCCAATACTGGGGTAAGTGGCATACACCAAATAGAATTACGGTGCATGGCCCACGCACACTGGACTCTCAAGGCTTCAGCTTCTATCAGCTCAGTGGCCTCCCCTTGCTCCACAAACATGGGCTCCTATATTCTGCAGTGATCCACTTACAGGGATAATGAGCTCAGAGGGATGGTGGCTGCCCAACGTAAGGCAAGAGGAAGCTAGTTTTTTCTGATGAAGATGGGGGAATTATTGTTGGGGGGAAGAGGAGTGTTTTGTAAATGGAGCAGCACTATTTTCCTACTAGGTCCCCAAGGAAGAAGGCATCCAGCGCCATTGAGTGGATTTAACGTGTCGCTGGTCCAGGGGGTTGCATGCCCTATCAGAGAAACTCCCTATGTAGTTAGTCAGCAATATTGCTGGATTAATGGGAAGAAATTGATAGAGAGCAGAGGACTCCGCAGAGCTCACAAGAGAGCCGTCATCTTGCTCAGGCTCCAGACCACACCCAAGGTTGGTATCAGTTTGGTAATGAATTAGGATATTTTTGAGTCTTTGTTGTAAATTTACATTAATAATCTCCAAAACTTTAATGCTCTTTCCATTTACCAATAGAGACCTTATAGTAAGGACACTATGTTATGTATACTACATAAAAGGATTTGGGTACATTAATTGGCCAAGAGGTATCTCCTACCTTCGAGAAGTTTCCCCTTCTTACGCAGGATAAAACGATCAGCCTCATGAGTTCCATCAAGTCTGGGGCTCCCTCCAACCCCTGCCCCCCCTGGGATCATCAAAAAGCTTGCCAATCAGGTGGCGGGCCACTTAAAGATCTACTGAACCAAATACTGAGTTCGGGGCAATACCCTGACATCTGGAAAAAGGCTTCTATTCTTCCTCTGGTGAAGAAACCCTCCCTGGCCACAAGCTGGTGGACAGTTATAGACCAATTTCTCATCTCCCGTTCCCAGCTAAGGTGTTGGAGAAGGCCATGCATGCAGAAATTCTAACCTTTCTGGACGCCCATCATTTGCTGGATCCCGCTCAACACAGTTTTAGAGTGAACCACTGCACTGAGTCCGCACTGGTGGCTGCATTGGAGGACAGAGTGATGGTGGACAGGGGCAGCAGAGCGGCACTAATCCTACCCGATCTCTCTGCCGCCTTTGATACGGTCCACCACGTGCTTCTTAGGAAACGTCTGCACTCCTTGGGCTTCAGGAGCACTGCATTATCTCTGCGAGTTCGTTTCTTGAAAAGAGGCAACAAAGGGTCGAGACGGGAGAGGTAAAATCCAGCCCTTTTTCCCTCCCATGTGGGGTGGCGCAGGGTTCGCCACTCAGCTCTACTCTCTTCAACGTGTATGTCACCCCTCTGGTAGAGTTTATTCTAAGATTCGGCCTGACTGTACTATCGTATGCAGACGACACACAGATAGTGCTGTCTGTCATCTCAATTTGAAAATTATGCCAACATCGTCTGCAGTTGTACGACAGCAGTGGAAGGCTGGATGAAGGAGAACGGTCTTAAATTAAATTTGGATAAAACTGAGGTATTGCTATTTGGGAATGAGACCACCTTCTGGAATCCACCCTGGTGGCCCCAGGAGCTGGGAGAACTACCCAAGCCAGTTCAGAAGGCTAAAAACTTGGGAGCTATCGTTGACACCAGATTATGCTTCGATGCTCAGATCAATGAAGTGACCTCAGGGGCTACCTTATGTTCGGGTCCTCAAAAAATCCTTCCTTTCATTCCAACCGATCTTCAGAAGACCATAATGTTGGCACTCATTGGTTCTAAGCTACACTACTGCAATGTACTTTATCTAGGCACCTCGAAATACCTGATAAAAAAATTGGAGTCTTTACAAAATGCAGTGGCCAGCAATGATGTCTTAGTGACGTCGTAATGTCTTTACATTGGAAATGTATCTCTATTCACTATACCAGGATGCCTAGAAAGGACTTGTATGCATTTATGCAGTGCAATTCGTCTTAAGGTAAAAATGATGTAAATAAGTGAACTTTTAAGGCTCACCTAGAGGAATTGATAGTTTCCCTTTCAGGGTGGATGGCCCGGTTATTTCCTTATCTGGAGACTGCATTGGAGGAGTATAAACATTACTGTGCTCTTTCAAGCATCAAGGACTACATTCATTGGGTCTGGATTCTTCGTTGTGTGTTTTCTCTGAAGGCGACTCTTTAGAAGATGGCAGCACATAAAAATATGCCCTCATAGTCGCTAGCTAATGCTGAACTTCCACTCATTATCAAATCTCTGTATTTAGTGTTTCAAGTTTATAGAATACTCAACTTGACGGAAAGTCCTTCCTGTGGAATGCTTTGCTACATGCTGTAACGCCTCAAAAAACTTCTCCTTTGATACAAACAAGTAGCCAAGGACCAGTGAAAAAGCGTTGAGGATGACGGGCATGATTTTAAAGCCTTTTAAGTTGAATGGCATAAGTAGTAAGTATCTCAGTGATTGCTCCTTTTTCGGTCAACTGTACCTTTCCACGACCCTTCCTCCCTCCTCGTCTCAAATGCTTCTGTGCCTTAAAAGTACACCCCTGAACCTGCCTCCCACCTTTCATAACTGCCCGTCCCTGACCAACACTCCACCTACAGCCTTCTAATCCATTAGGTCTAGGTCCCCCTCCACCTCATCAACCCCTTTAACATGCTAGACTTAGTTCTCCATTTATTTCCCACTTTTTACCTCTCCTTCCCAAACCTCTACATTTGCCTTTAGAAGTTTTCTTCACTACCCCTTGTTCTCCCTTTCTCTTCCTCCAATACCACCCTTCCTGTACTTTGGTAGCAACCCACCCTATGCTTATTCCCATCACATACTTCTCGACCTCTCCCTACCACCCTGCACCTCTACTTTGACCATAATACTTTCTATTTCACCATTATACTATGCCTCTTACACTTTACCTTCTGTCGATCCCCTTCCACATCTCCCAGCATTCCCTTACCAAACATTTATCCCTCTACTGCCACCTCCCTTTCTCCCCGACCACGTCCCTCCTCTCTCCTCACACCTTGGCTAAACCAGCCCACACTTCAGCCTCCACTTGCCCACACTTCAGCCTCCACTTGCCCATGCTTCAGCAATCATCTGCCAGCACCCCAACCACTTCCACCCACACTACAGTCACCACTTTTCCAGACGTCTCATTTTCTCTCTCAGCCGCTCTTCCTCTCCCAATTTGGTTTCCAACTAGAAATAACGAATTTTATCCGGCACAGCTACCCCTTCCCCATACCTCATCCACTTCCTCCCCACACATCTGCCACTTCCTCCCCACACATCAATCAATCCCTTCTCATATCGCACCCTGTCCCTTCTTTCCTCTACAGCTTCCCCCATGTAACTTCACTCTCTACCCACTGACACATCAACCTCTTACTTCACTTACCAATCTTTAATTTCCTCCCTCTTACTATTTCATCTCTAACATACTGTCTTTCCATCCATGTACTCCCCTCTCTCTCCCTCATCTTTCAATCCACTATGTTTGCCAGGGGCTTCCATTTAGTAGTAGCATTTCTAACACTATCACCTGCCAACTGAAATCTTTGAATTCTCTTTGATATTACTAGCAAGACCTACTCTCATCAGAATATAAATAGAGCGCTATCACAGGAGACAGCTGCATAATCATTTCAGTTACTCTCATTCATCTTTAAAATTGATGAATTCCGATGTTCTCCTGCTCTCGGGATACAGTGAAAGTGTCACATTAAGTGTGAAATCAGAAGTATTGAGTAAACACGGAACAGTGGCAAAAAGTCACAAACATTATTTCGTTTAATAGGCACTATTAACTAATTAATAATGCCACTCTATGTGGTCCCAATATATTAAAACAAATATTTATGCTATAACTGATGCCTATTATGTTAATACTCATGCTCTGCATTTTGAATATCATACCTGGTAATCGTTTTCAGCAGCTTCTATAATTTTGATAAATTCCTTAGCGGTTTGCGCTTCATTCTAGAGAAAAAACATTTTTTTTAAAAGGCAACTCTTGCTTTTCTGAAGGATATTCTCTCTTTATATTTTTCGTTAGGTTTATGACACATTTATATAATACAGTAATCAATGTGGTTTAAACAACTGCGATTTGTTCCAATTAAAATGACTTTTCATAACATCAGAATTATGCTAAAAAAAGTGCTAGCTGTAAAGACAAGGTGAACTATGTTACTGTCAATAACAGACACACTCTTCAATCAGGACCACTTATGCTCTGTTCAACAATTAGCACATTGACTCAGATCCTTTCACAATTAAACAATGACAATGCTGTTTCGGAGGAGAGTGAGGAGTAGGTCCTCCTACATCTCACGGAGAAGACACGCCACTGCACCCTTTCAGTGTCAACACCTGCCGGAACACGTTGATACGAGCCATTGACCCCAGTGGTGTTTACCTCCTAGATTGACAGGTACCACACTTAGGGTGCTGTGTGTGGTCTATCACTCTCGCTACATTGGACCACCATTGACAGTGTAGATAGAGCTTATTACTGGTCCTGATGAATTGTTGTCTAACTGACATTTAGGCAAGAAACAGGTTGACCTTGGAGCGTGGTACCCTGTAACATTACAGCAGGGGAGCGCCACACTTATTTTTAACCAGGATAGGGGCCACACTCATTAAAGTAGTTTTGATTGGACGTCTACTTCCTGTTTTAGCCTCACTTTCTCCACACATATACTCACCAGGCCCCTCACACGCACTGCACCTTACGGCAAGGAATAAAAGATCTCTGCCAAAGAGCCCCTTCAAGGGTGCCTGCCGGGTATTGGAGCGCCGACACGACAAGGAGCAGACCCGATGATGAAGCTTGGCACCTAGCTGGCTGCGTGTGTGAGGGTCCTAATTACGAAAGGTAGAATCCCCTCCTCCATCTAGCCATTAAGTGAGCTCTGTCTCACTTATCCAACCTGTACTGTTCAGTCAGGAACTGCATACCCTTTTGCAGTGATTAATTGTTAGGCATGTATGCTAGACCTGGTAAAAAAAAGCCCTAAGTAGACAATGCTGTGTATAACCCAAGTAATATTTTCAAATGTGTAAACCCATAAAGAGACAGGAAGATTTCAAAAAAGAAGAAACAGAGGAATGATTATAGTTTAAAATAGTTCCTAAAATTCATGCACTGTTCCTAAATCCTAAAAATCACCTTGATTACTTCTGCACTTTAAATATCATATAGCACTACAAACATTGTATGTGTTTTCAACTAATACAAACGTTAAAAGGTTAAAGAGGCAATGTCAGAAATTAAAAATATAACAAATGCAATGAAAGCACAGCAAACTATTAATATCAGAACAACTTTATACATTATGAATTTCAAAGATTTCAGGTCACACTGCTAGCCAAGAATTGGCAATGCCAATAGGTCTGGCTTTAAAGGAATCATATATGGTAATATGAAGCATTACACTTGAATAATACGGGAAAAGATGTATATCTGTGTGGAAGCAAAGAACAGTCAAGTAATATTGGTGTAGGTTAAGAGGTCAGGTGAGAGTTGCACTGTCAAGCTAGACCGAAAACTCCATGTAGGTGAATGACTTTCCTCCTTCCATCTGTGCTATTGCTAGAGAAAAACAAATTATCTAGTTATCTAAGATACTTTAATAGTATTCCAATGTCATGTGTGTGCCCCTGAAAATTCACGCTTAGAGATGGAAAAATTAACAAAATTATCACAGCTGTTAGGAGGACAAGCACTTTTTCGTGGAAGCACATAACTTCTGCCTAATCAAAACATGTACTCCTGGTTCCCACTGCTCCCTCTGCTGCCCTGCAAGCCAGACCATGAAGAGAATTGACACACTGTATGTTCAAAGCTGGTAGTTCAAGGAGCAGAATTAATTTATTATATAGTGTTCCGAGCCTAACCAGTGCTTATAGTTTAGAGGCTTAATATTGAGGTGTGTGTAAAGTCTCGTCAGCAGTCTTCAGAGCGCTTTGGGTTCCAAGAGAAATCAATTAAGCATTAGAGCACAGGAAGAAGATGGTCACAATCTATCCTCCTACTTTTTAGGAGAATCTGGTGGAACCCAGAAATATTTTGGGTTATCAAGGTGAAATTACATTCTAAACAGTCACTGGACTCCAATGATGACGTTTCTTCGAGTTACAAATTGTCAAAAACAATTGGTTATATAAAAATAATTAAGCCTCTGCCCGCACCATTAACGGCCAAAATTGTTTTAATTAAATTAACTGAATACTCATCCAGGCATACCCAAAAAGGTCAACATATATCTGAGGAGAGAGACACAGACACTCATTTCCACTACTGTGTCTATATATTCTCAATCTTTTCTTAACAAACTCAAAAATAAAGCACAAACACCTGCAAGCCTTAGAGATAATTTTAGTTTGGATCTCCACTATTAATTAAAACAAATTTGTAGAACAGTGCCATCATGTACACATTTGCAATCTTAACATTGTATTGGCAGCGCAGATGGGTAAAAATTCCAATCTGGGAAAAAACAGAGGGCAAGATATTCATTTTGATAGTACACTGAACTCCATTACAAGAAAAATTTTATTTGGACCAATACGCTAAGTATTACAGACCTCATATTATATTTGCCCACAGCTGCCAACTTTGTGCTGTTTTGGCCAATACCTGTAGTTCTGTCAATGCCATACATTAAACGTCTTTGGGCATCAAAGGAAATGTAAAGCCTTTTCGGCCTAATTTTGAGGATTTGCTATGAAAAAAATTATACTATTTAATGTAGAAAACATGGGTGCGTGTAAAACTAACATATCGTTATGCAGAATTACGATTCTTCTACAGATATTTCCATTTTAATCATCGACTCTGCACAAAGAGCTGATTGCTACTGAAAATCTACGTGTGCACCTGTAAGGTACTGAAACACAAAGGATGGCCCCATTTAGCCTTCATAAAGAGAGTAAGTGTTAAACAATGGTTATTGGTGAACCCTGTAAAATATCATTTGCAAATGCTACACAACAACTGGCAATGGATTTCCATTTAGTAACAGAACAAGCTTTTTTTTGTAGGAGGTCTAACCACTTTAACAAAATCCATACATTTAACTGCAAATAAACAAAGTCAAGGATCTCAAGAGCAAGATCATCAGATTGAGATTCTGTTCTGGTGTGGCAAATAAGACTGCTGTGTTGCAATAGTAAATCTGGAAGGAATGGGAGCTTGAAATGTGGCTAAACTGACATCTGTAAAGATTATGTGAACTAAGGCTGCTGTGCACAGGTGAGAGCAATCACAATTATAGTCATTGATTTCGTACACATTTTCGAATCACATACAGACTGAGTGCCAGAGAAGGGAAAGCATAAGCAAATGTCCTTGACCAATTTATCCAGAACACATGCAAGAGATGTGAATACCGCAAGGCAGTGATTCCCAAACTTTTTAGGACCACTGCCCACTTTTTAGTACAATAACTTTTGCGACCTACCTAGCTTTAATGAACATGAAGCGGGAGATGTTATAAGGTAACTAATGCATTGTGTGGTAGTGCATTGTTATTTGCAGAAAGCACATTTTTATTGAAATGTTCACTAAATCGGCACAAATACAGTTTTACTTATAAAACTATATTGCACACTAATGATAATATGTGGAAATCGGATTTCAGCGATTATTATTTGTGCATAATCAAGTAAAGCATCTTGGTTCGCTCTGATCCAAGTAAAATCTTTGTTTCCGACACATCAAAATTACCAAATATGTGCTTCATTTTGCGTTCCTGACCACATAATCTGTGCTTTTCATTTACAGGTATTACATGTTGTTGCGTGTTAGGAAAAAATGACATCCTTTTACACTTCATGTACCCCATCAAGAACATCATATAATCCACTTTACTTTCTCCGATTGCAAAATAAGAGGAGTTCGTAAACACAAGTCGTCGTGTGGAAAAATAAGAAGCAGAAGACCTAGCCTGAATCTTGAATATACAGCAAATGTGACATGATAAATACAGAATTTTATGGCATCTTTATTTATTGCCTGGACTTGGGCAACTCACCAAAAATCGGCCTGCAGTGTAGGTAACACTGTGTAAAAAGAAAAAAGTCCCAATCACAAATGGACAACAGAGGATATGTCCGGTTTCAATATTCCTACTGAGGGTGTCTAACTAAAACAGAATGCCAAATTCATGGGCGGGAAAGGCAAAGGTACAATGTAGTGTTATACAATATTGACCGTATCACTATGGGGACAGTTGTAGACTTGCACAAAATTACACAAATTACTTCAGGCTATAATAATCATATGAGACTTATCGCAACACATGTTTGGTAAAACTCTGGTTTCAAATTTATTAACACAATCAATTTACAATTCATATAGTCATTAAAAGAACAGTTAAAAAAACTATTAAAAAACCATGTCCCACTGGACATATATACTTCACATTAATAAAATTTTTTTTTGTCTTTTTATACAAAACAATTAAAAACAGGAAGAATCACAAAAGTCGACGCGGCGTTTCGGTTTTTCTCTTAGTACACCTTCTTCAGGACTGATTCTAAACAGTTCCTTTGCCTTTCCCGCCCATGAATTTGGCAGGCTGTTTTAGTTAGACACCCTCAGTAGGAATATTGAAACCGGACATATCCTCTGTTGTCCATTTGTGATTGGGACTTTTTTCTTTTTACACTATTTTCCCCCCAGTCCCTTACAAGCCTGTGTGGGGTCCTCCTCCTTTTTTATAGGTGTAGGTAACACTGCCATGAGGTATAGTTTTAGTATTTTCTTTGGTCACTGTCAAGGATAAATCATTTTGTAGTATGCTCTGCCTGAAGTATGTTTGTAACACTTCTGACTTGATTTCCCACTAAAATGTTCTGCCTACAGCAGAATGTGAACCCCAAAATGATTTGAGAACTTTTGACACATGAAGCAAATTGGTTCCATTCTGCTTCTGAATGTAATACATTGTCGTCATGTTGTCTGTTCAAATAAACACCACCTTTGCTTGAAGTGTCTGAAACAGTTTGAGGACTTTGTACACTGCTGTTCACTCTTGCACACTGAGTCCACTGTGGTCCCCCTACTACCCAGGCTGGTAGATGCATCGAGTGTGCCGCTTCAACTCGTAGTGTGCATTACCTTCCCGGAGGGTCTGCAAATCATCGGACCTTTAAGGAACCTATTATTCCACCATAGCAACCTTTGAGATTTAAAACAGTCTTCCTCATTGCATTTAATGTCTGCATGCTGTGCGACTGACCTGCAGGCGCTTTAGTGCAAACAGCAAAGTTCCCTCTAATTATTTTCCTCTTTGTGCAGCAATAGAATGTTTGCGAGTGAACTTTTCTCTGCTCAGTGTGGAAGAACACTTGTAGCCAGGTGTATTTCTGGGGGTTTCCCCCCGTTATTACAAAAAAGTGCCAGGGAAAGGTTTCTCCATGGTAATAGGATATAGCATGCATAATATGGAAAGATTTTAAAGAAGGCACATTATTTGGGTTGACTTTGATTAGTATCCTCTACTTAAAACATTATTTAGAAAAATTTGACACGTTTCACCATTGTTAAAGTAGCTATTTAAAAGTATTGCGTCTCCTATGCAGATTCTCCCGCTTTTTGCCGCTCCTACCTCCCTACCGACCCTTCCCACTTTGCAGAACTATTTTTGGAGGCCTCTATTGTGTGTACCCCAAAGGACAGTCCATTTGCGCCCGTTTATGCCTGGACCACGCCCACCGCCAGGACCCCTGGCCATCCTGCAACCAACCACTACACTGCTGTGGAGCTCCTAGACCCCAGACACCGCAACAACTCCTGCTGTTCTGCCTCCCCACGATTGACCAAGTAACCTTTCGCCTGCTGTCACTCCTCCTGCAACAGGATCGCCGGCTCTCCCTGGACACCGCGCCTCCCTTGCACTGAAGACCACGAAAAACCTGTAACAGAACCACTGCATCCTGCTCAACGTTCACTCCCTCTGCAAACATGCCACGAAAACCTGGGACACCATCACCTCCCTCAACATTGCCTTCATCACTGAAACATGGCTCAACGCCGCCTCGAATCCCAACATCGCCCCTTCAACGCCCACAAAATAATACACCAAGACCGCACAACAAGCTTGGCGGGTCATTGCCATCATCTTCAAGGACATCATACGATGCACCGTCACTAACAACGGCCCCACGCTTCTCATGGAACACCTCAACTTCCTACTTCACACTGACGCCAAGACCACGCTAAGAGGCACCCTTGTCTACAGACACCCAGGACTCAGACCGGCCTTCTGCGACTATCTCCAACTTAATCACTCCCCTAGCCATTGACTCCCTCCACTGCGTCTTAGTCTGAACTCAGTTTTCACGTCAACGATACCAACACCACCTCCCTCCTGGAGAACTTGAACAACATCTGCCTCACTCACTTGGTCACCGAACCAAAGCACAAAGCCAGACATACCCTCAACACCATCTTAACCGCCAGTCAGGGAATCAATTTCAGCCATGTCACAGAACTCACCTGGATCGAGCTCGCCATTGTACACTTGAGTCTCAGACGCTCAATGTACTGTCGCCAAGCATCACAGCTCCTCCCACAGTTGCTGGGGTAAGGTAACGGAGACAGTGGACACAAACCCTCAGCACCACCCAGCAGGAAATCTCAGTAGACCTGTACCAGGCCATCCAGAATTTCTCTGCTTGGATCACCAAATGTTCGAACAGTTGCTCCACTGAAACAAGCAAAAACCAACAAAGCCTCAAAACAAGCCAGTGGGTACACACCACGCCTTTGAACCACCAAGCGCAACTGCTTCCAACTCGAGAAATGTTGGCGCTCCACAAGAAACCCCTCTGACAGAGCCACTCACAATGGCGCTCTCTACTACTAAGGCTATTATATAAGGCAGTTGCCTAGTTAAAATAAAATTTCAGAGCCTATCACAGCCATATTGGACCCAGCATTTGTGACGAGACCGTGTATACTTTTCATAGAGCATGCTAAATCAATACTAAAAACCGGCCCACCATACCATAAAACAGGCCCACAATCAATACACCCAAACAATGGCCTGCGATCCACTGAATAAATGGGTCACACACTGTCGGATTGCCATATATCGGCCAGTCAGACACTGGTCATATACCCCTTTCTTAACCACATTTTTGGCTGTTTGTGGGCCTGTTTTAAGGGCTGGTGGGCCGATTTTTACTGCATATTACCCTGATATTACAGCAAACATTGCCAGCAGCAAGCACAAATGCATAGTCTACAATACCTTGCAAAAAAACGATAGAGTGTCTTAAAAGTTCAAATCTGCCCCGATAGTGTCCTAGTTTTCAGGAGGGGCTAATAGAGGTCCTGATGAGTAAAGCAGTAGGGGACTGCTTACGAAACGTGTCGACCAAGTAGGGCGCATTACTTAGCCCTACCACAACCCCTTTTTAACATTTCCAGCAAGAGAAGCAAATAAATCCTTTTTTCAACAAGGACATTTTTAATTTGTATTACATTTATACACGTAAGTCCCTACACACCCCCATCACTTACACAACTTTCACATCACACATAGCCTATTCTCAAAAATATAAAGTGCTCCCGCGTAGTCCGTAGGTCGTAGCACACCCCGCCCCGTAGAGGGGCGGGAAGACCCCAATGATGAAGCATGACACTATGGGAATCATAGTGTGTGAGGGGTATTTTAAAAACACAGTGCTTGCCTTTGCCATCTGCAAAGATTAGCCCTTTACACTTCTTATTTTTGAAAATAATATATATAAAAAAAAATCTTTTACCCATGGTAGATGATATGCAAGGCTTAATGCATCACATGAAGGTGCTGGACAATTACCAATTAGGTTTTCACCAAAACAAAACGTAACAATTCAGAAAGAGTGAAGGATTACTTATTGGCTGCTGCAGATGATTAACCATGTTACCTCTAAATTCTATTGTATTTTTATCAATGCCCTTCAGCACCAAGGATTTTACTCCTATGCTCAAATATACTTGACTCCTTGATGTTGGCGGTATCACTTTATAAATATGAAGAAACTGCAACGTTCCAGTCCATGAAAACAAAAGGCAGGTCACTCAGTGTCCCCTTTGCTATTTATTATTTTCTTTACATAACTGATGACACTGAAGTATTAAGGCATCGATTATTCTTTATTCTGATTTTAGGCAGACTTATATGTGAGCAACTGAGATGCAGGAAAGCTTTGATAGTGTCAGAGGGGCTAGAAGCAGTGGATCAGTGAATGGATATTAATTAGGATGAAGTTAATTTGGGCTAAATTTAAGGTGATTTAGTTAATAGTCATGCAGCAATCTTTACCACCTACACTAGTTGGATGTGTAACTATGTTTTCAACCAAAGTCCCAAACTGGCCATCATCTTGGAGGAAGAGTTATCCAGAAGTGCTCATACAGGGCAATAATGCAGTCTTCCTTCTTTGGAGGGTGTATGCCAGAAAACCTTTTGAATGAAAAACAACATGTTCTGCAATACGTTTGTCACAAATAGGAATCAATACATCTAAGGTATACATTAGGAGTCTAACTAAGGAAGACTTCAGATAGAGGTATACCTATTACACATGGAAGATAACAGACAGAATATCAAAAATTCTTGTAATCTTAGTTCTCCACCAGGGGAATTTTATGACACTCATTCCAACTGAATTGTCTCACTCAGATGCAAGATCTGGGAGCACTTTTACAAAGGATATATTCTACTTTTCAATGTTAAAAACAAAAAGCTATAGACAACCAAATGCAGGCAGTAGTGGCCAATTTTTATTAACATTCTTTAAAATAAAGAGGAGCCAAATATTTTTTTTCATGACAAATTACGAGTTTTATAGTTAAAAAAAAAAGCCTGGGCAGCCAACAGTTGTACATAAACGATAAACGTCAGTCTTATTCTTATAAACACTAGAACAGCACAGAAGATCCAACCTGCCCCACCCAACCATGCATGTGGATATATAAGTTGGACTTCATAGTGCACACGTGCATCCTGTCGCTCACCCACCAGTACATACTCTCTAATCTCATCACACAACAAAGCTTCCCGAGCGGCCACTTTGCAAGACAATTCCCCAATAGTCTACCCAACAGTTTAAACCTTATTATACTTTTGAGGGCAAGTCCTGGCCTGATAACCCGCCACATCCAAGCCCATACAATGGTCTAGACCCTCTTCAACACTGCCAAGGATGGGGTGTCTCCGCCTTTCACTCCCTGGCGATGTCCCTCTTTGCCAAGGTCACCCCCAAGAATAGGAGTGTCCTTTTGTACTCATTGCCCCCAATATCATCTGTAATGTGCAGGAGTACCAGGTCAGGATTTGTGGGTATCATCCAAGAGAGCACTATACTCAGACAGGTGATCACTCCATCTCAAACTCTACGTAAAACCCCCATACAGTGTGCATCAAGGAGCCTTCCTCCGTACGACACTGCAAGCACAGTGGAGAACCTATAACCCCCTATGCGCCATAAAGGCAAAATAATAGGTGACAATGTCACCAGCCACAATACCCCCACCATATGTCAGCTAAAATCATTTAGTCAAGGCAATGAGAGGAGTCCCGTCACCCCGTAGGAAGCTAGTAAGGATCGTATTGATTTGGCTAAACCAAGATGTGGGGATCGGCTGGGGTGGTTTTTTAGCTGATAGAATAGTCTGGGTAAGGACACCATTTTAATGTTCGCTGATTTGAACAATAACTGTTTTGAGTTCGAAACGCGTACACCCCTTTTTTCCAGCCATAAAAGTGTCGCTAATTCAGACCTTCAAATTTAATACAAAAAAGAGAAAACTTGTCGGAATGCATATCTTTATGGCAATTAAGAACATGTTGTGTATAAAAAACAGAACTTTTGTAAATATTCTCTTGTTTTTGCGTATGATGAATGTGTGGAGTGGGTGTGAATGATGTGAGAATCTGCTTTGTTTAATGTAGAAATGTTTCTGAGGTTTATTGGATTTGCAATTTGCATATGTTTTTAAATGTTTCATTGTTGTGACCAAAAAAAAGCAAAAAAAAGCACTTAAAAAGGTACTGATTCACATGAGTTTGAATAAATAAATACAATCTGATTTAATCAGACAGAAAAAGTAGTCCACACCACCTTTTTGTTTCAGTTTAATTAGTGGTAGGTTATTTAGAAAAAGCAGTTTTTCAGTATTGGCATTTGTTCTTGTTATTTTGCTCCATAATAAAGCATGGTGAAAGGGATTCTGCAGGAATGACTGATCTGAGCCATTCATTCAAAAAGGCGTCCATGGGCTAGCCTTCGCAATCCTCCAGGAAGCCCACAAAGCGCAGATTGTTTCGGCGGGTCCTGTCCTCCGTATCTTCAGCCCTTAGAACCAGTTCCCTGGTGACCGCCTCAAATTTGGTTACTTTTGTCTGGAGCATAGTCACTGAGTCTTTCACTTCTGAGACCCGCGTTTCAATCTGTTATCCTCTCCACCGCTCGTCTGAGGTCCTGGAGGAGAAACACCATGTCCGAGCCCACTGCTCCTATTTTTGAGTACGGTCATCCCGGGATTGAACTATAGCCTCCAGTAGAGCTGCACTGTCCAGAGTCCCAGGTGGAGGAGGGGCGACCCTTGACCCTGAAGCAGCACCGCTACACTGTGTGAATTGATCCTTGATGCTTTGTTCGGTTGGTCTTTGACCATGGTTTTGTCTATATGGGGTATTGTCTCCAGCGGCGTGTATTTCTGATGCGACCTGCCAAGCCCCTTGGGACCAACAGGGTGGCACGAGTTGTCGATCAGCAAGGGACCGGTGAGGAGTCCACGAGCAGACAGGGTACCAGGCTGGGCCACCACCAATCTGTCAGCTGGCAACAGGAGCCACGGCCCCACTGGGAGCCAGCCGAAGTCGCAAATATAGGCACCCTGAGCCGCATGCCCAGGCCAAGGCTCAGCCCCGCAGGCCAGGATCTGTTGGTGTTGAATTTCTCTACCGGCACAGCAATAGGACCCAATAACTAGACAGTTTGAGCAGCTACATTGAATGTTTCACTACACTGTTGCTCTCAGAAAGGCCCAATGTTGAGCCCGCTTCCCTCCTCACAGTTCAGCGGCACGCACAAGGCACAGGTAGGATCGCCCCCGACCAGTTGGTCACCCTCCTGCAGGCACGCCACTGGCCCTTCTATTTAGTGGCCCTTTAGGTGGGAGCAGATATCATGTAGCTATGGGGCAGGTGCGCACAGTGAACGCAGGGACCAGGAGTAATGCAACTGACAAGGATAGAAGAGGGCCCCACGCTCATTGCAAATGCAGATGCAGAGTCGTCTCGCCAATGTGGCCCACCTGCAGTTGGTTCGATTAGCACAGGACAGATGGGTGAGGGTGCGGGCACCAATCCGGTCGCCTCGGCCCGGCCCGCACAAGCAAACCCGCTGGCTACAGCTGCGACAGTCCAATCAGGCGGCTGGCTCAGCAACAATCTCTGGACCCCAGATTAGCCCACACTCCCTCTATCTCACAGGCAGACCAGGCAGGAGGTGGGGCAATCAACACACCTTAGATTCGCGCACTCGCTCCAGAGTTTCACAGCCGCTCCGCCGATCCCAGCTAACCAGCTAGGGGAGAGGAGTTGGCCTAACGGCTAAAGCGCTCGACTTCGGACCTGGGGTTCTGGGTTCGAGTCTCAGTAACAACGCCAAAACCTCCTGTGATCTTGGGCAAATCACTTAATCTCCCCGTGCCTAAAAATGAAAGTGTGTGGCCTCATGTAAAACGTAACTTGTGCTATGTAAAGCGCTCTTATACCTGATTCGGTTCGGGTCTAGTTCGCGCTATATAAAACTCTAAAAAAAACAACAAAAAAACAGGAGGGCTGCTGCAGGCAGCACGGTGAGAAGTGGCTCAGTCCACCCGTCGACTTTGCTGTCCCGCCCAGTAGGCAGAAGTGTTACAAACATACTTCAGGCGGAGCATACTACAAAAAGATTTATCCTTGACAGCGACAAAAGAAAATACTAAAACTATACCTCATGGCAGTGTTACCTACACTGCAGGCCGATTTTGTAAAAAATTTTTTAGGGTTTTTATTGAAGAAAAACATGAGAATATACATAAATCAGGTGCCATATTCATAAAACGATACATCAATAGGTGAGCAAGGACACAATGCGTAGAAAGCAATTTTACCGACGGATGCAATTACGGCAACGATATGTAAGTCAAGGGAAAAATTAACAGCAATCCGACAAAACAGTATTCCACAAAGCCCGCCCACCCATGACAGGATATTAAGAGCCAAAGCAGACACCCGACCAATAGGAAAATCGACCCAGGATGATCAACCTGTCTCTTGTGAAGAAAGAAAGAAGAAAAAAAAGGCCATAGAACTAAACTAATATAAAACAATAAACCCCTCCCCGATCCCCCCACCCTACACCTCTGCAATGGCTACGGCCCATCCCCACTAGCAGCGTGCCTGTCGCCCCAGAACTTGTACCTAAAAGAAGGAAAGAAGAGAGTGGAGGAGGGAATATCGTACATGCCCCCCGGCCCCTCTTGCCCTCCGCCAGCCGCATCCCACCCCATAAGTTTCCAGGATAAGAAAACGCAACAAGTAAAATCCAACAGGGGGGAAGCGTGTAAAAAACCCACCCCCCTCCCGTGCAATCATGAGGCACAGTCCCGTGTCAAATGGAGTCTTTTTCCAAACCCATACGGTCAAAGTCAACCCTGGCCGCTACGATCCTTCATGCGAGCCCTGTCCATTCGAACCGCCATCACAGGATGGATATCCAGAAATAGAAAAGTTTCAGAGTCCACACGAAAGGAGTGATACCAGGATAGACGTTTACGAAGTCCAAAAGTCAAACAAAGTTCACTGTCCACTGGCAATAAGTCAGTAAAGCGTTTTTGATCACTTTGGGAGAAGAGGGGTGAGGTAGGAATCTGACATTCATTGGAAAACTCACACTGGAGTACAGGAATAGTCTCATCTATCTCGGGCGATATCGATATAGGGCAAAACACACATCCGATAGTTCCGGGCTCGCTCGCTGCCATCTTATCTTATCTGATCTTATCTTATGCGGAATTTGTTAAGCGCACGGTCACCCAGAGGTTTCATGGCCATCTGGGGGTCGCAAACAATCCGACTTCTGCACACGGTCCTCGGCAGCAATCAGAGCTTGCTCCGTGGGTGAGGCATCTTGGTTCACCACCAACAAAGGGTCGGAGTCCGGTCTCCGGCAGATGTTATCAACCGTTACAACCATCCTCTGGACGGTGGCGGTGACTCGTATGTGGAGCTCCCCAATGGCGGCCATTATAGTGTGCAGCGACGGTGTACTTACAGCCCGCTCCATCGCCCCTCAGTGAGCGACCGAGCGGGTATCTGATTCCCGGAGGTCGACTTCTCCGGGACACCAGGCAAAGGCAGTGCAGATGACGACTGCGAGCACTTCAAAAGCACGATCGCAGCACCGTCGCCGCCAACGAGGAACCAAGCCCATCGACCCCAGGAGCTCAACAGGGCCTCCGGGCAGCAGATCCCCGACCAAAGCAGTCGGTATGTCAAGCCGCCGCAGTTGCGGGATAAAGCTGCCACCTGATCACCATCCAAAACGAAAAGAAAGACGCCACTTCGGGAGACCGGAGCCACCCACGTCCCGCGGCCGATGTTGTTCAATTCCAACCCGGCTGGGTTAGAACTCGATTAGAACTCGAGGCCCCGGCTTCAACTCTGGGTTAGGCCGAGAATGGCACACGGTGTATCTTCATCATTTGAGCAGCTGGAAATTCCGGGATTGCACCTTTAGAGTCAGGCGCACTTCAGCTGCGCGGGAGTCCGGTGGGAAATCAGGATGGAAGTGAGGATTCATAAGCATCCGGCGGAGGTCGGCGGAGCCGGGAGCTTATGCGGCCATCTTGGTTGCTAGTGTAGCTCCTCATGCAGGCCGATTTTTGGTGAATTGCCAAAGTCCAGGCAATAAATAAAGATGCCATAAAATTCTGTATTTATCATGTCACATTTGCTGTATATTCAAGATTCAGGCCAAATGTCAGGCTATGTCTTCTGCTTCTTATTTTTCCACACAACGACTTGTGTTTACGAACTCCTCTTATTTTGCAATCGGAGAAAGTAAAGTGGATTATATGATGTTCTTGCTGGGGTACATGAAGTGTGAAAGGATGTCATTTCTTCCTAACACGCAACAACATGTAATATCTGTAAATGAAAAGCACAGATTCTGCGGTCAGGAACGCAATATGAAGCACATATTTGGTCATTTTGATGTGTGTCGGAAACAAAGATTTTACTTGGATCAGAGCGAACCAAGATGCTTTACTTGATTATGCACAAATAATAATTGCTGAAACCCGATTTCCACATATCATTAGTGTGCAACATAGTTTTATAAGTAAAACTGTATTTCTGTGCCGATTTAGTGAACATTTCAATGAAAAATTTGCTTTCTGCAAATAACAATGCACTACCACACAATGCATTAGTTACCTTATAACATCTCCTGCTTCATGTTCATTAAAGCTATGTAGGTCGCAAAAGTTATTGTACTAAAAAGTGGGCAGTGGTCCTAAAAGGTTTGGGAATCACTGCCTTGCGGTATGCACATCTCTTGCATGTGTTCTGGATAAATTGGTCAAGGACATTTGCTTACGCTTTCCCTTCTCTGGCACTCAGTCTGTATGTGGTTCGAAAATGTGTACGAAATCAATTACTATAATTGTGATTGCTCTCGCCTGTGCACAGCAGCCTTAGTTCACATAATCTTTACAGATGTCAGTTTAGCCACATTTCAAGCTCTCATTCCTTCCAGATTTACTATTGCAACACAGCAGTCTTATTTGCCACACCAGAACAGAATTTCAATCTGATGATCTCGCTCTTGAGATCCTTGACTTTGTTTATTTGCAGTTAAATGTATGGATTTTGTTAAAGTGGTTAGACCTCCTACAAAAAAAAGCTTGTTCTGTTACTAAATGGAAATCCATTGCCAGTTGTTGTGTAGCATTTGCAAATGATCTTTTACAGGTTTCACCAATAACCATGGTTTAACACTTACTCTCTTTATGAAGGCTAAATGGGGTCATGCTTTGTGTTCCAGTACCTTACAGGTGCACACGTAGATTTTCAGTAGCAATCAGCTCTTTGTGCAGAGTCGGTGATTAAAATGGAAATATCTGTAGAAGAATCGTAATTCTGCATAACGATGTTAGTTTTACACGCACCCATGTTTTCTACATTAAATAGTATAATTTTTTTCATGGCAAATCCTCAAAATTAGGCAGAAAAGGCTTTACATCTCCTTTGATGTCTAAAGACGTTTAATGAATGGCATTGACAGAACTACAGGTATTGGCCAAAACAGCACAGACCGGCTAGTGTTATTCCAGGAGGTGAATTTTAGGTCACATTAGGGGGGCCGTGATGTGAGGATTACGTAGGATTAATGTAGCCACCGGGAGCCGACTCAGAATGCTGCTGCCATGTTCCGCAGCTTGGCCACACACCAGGAGCCAATTTTGCACATAGAGAAAAATCGCTATTAAAAGTGAGCAGAAAATGTTTTGAGAGACTTTTCTCAACAAAAATAGGTAATTAAGAATGTATCCAAATAGGCTGCAGTTTGAGAAGGCTTGCAAATGTTGAGTTACTTTTCTGGGAAAGCACTCCAGCAGTATCCCATAATGTACTACCAGCTAGGACACCATTTATGGAAATCAAGGACCCTTCGAGAGATCTAGTCCATTTCTCTAACCCATTTCAGAAGATGCTCTTGTAAGAACACTAGGACTGCATATAAGTAACTATTCTTTCTTCTTGAGGGGCATCTTCATTGATAAGTAATACATTTAGGAGCAAGTCCATCCTTAAGAAGGCGGAGAGTGAGACAATGAAAACAATTCCTATACAAAAATATACAGTAAGGAAGCTTTGCCCACTAGGCCATCTGCTTTGGATTCTGAATCAAGATAATAATGCCCCGAAAGTTATGCAAGGGTCTCACGTGGTTGCTTTACCTATTTCAGAATTGGAATCTATTCCTTAGTAATGTAGCAGACCTAGCTTTACCCCTTGTAGATGTATTCTCGGCTTAAAGTTTTGTAACATTACTATTGCAATACGCAAAACAATCTACAAAAAGACTTTTATAAGTGGCTACAATAATACGAACATGGTCCTAAGTGACAAAAAGGTGAATAGAGTGTAATATCTTTAGTCTTATCAAGGCAGAACTTTAAAACCCATCGAGGGTCCACTTACTGGAGGGGTTTCTTTATTTAATCCCTTCTAGAAAATCCTACATCACAGGCACTCTGGAAAAAAAGGAGGTTTGTGGCAGATTGTTTTCTACTGGCAGTAATAGTTGCAAGATGTACCTTTAGCGAGGAAAACTGTAACTCCACCTTGGCCAAATAGAGAAGATAAGGGCGTACTACCTGCTCCTAGCATATGGTTGGATCAATGCATAGGTGTTGTTTGGTCTGAAAAAACAAAGTTTCTGGGGGATGACAATCCTGCAGGATTATTGTGAACAAGTACATGTGTTTTTAGCAATGTTGCCCTTTACAATAGAGTGCATGTCCTTAGTTGTTTTACATAAAAACTCAGTCCAGTTGAATTGTGTTAAGCAAAAAATAAATGTATTCAATGCGTATACAAAACTTTTTTTAAGATGGTCTGAGAATGCAATAGAGATTAGATTGAATGACAATCTTATGGTAGTATTGTGAACAAGTTTAAGTATTTGTGGAAATAATATCCTTTACAATATGTTATTAGTTAATTTGCATAGGAAAGTAAGTCTAGTTCGATTGTGCTGTGCAAAAAACAAAACTGTTGCTACACGTATGCAAAACATTCTTTGAAATGTTGATTCTTATGGTGGCAGCAATAAGAGATGCTGACATAGTAACAAATTCCATAAATGATCATTGCTGCATAAAATCTAGGCTATCGAACAACTGTGTATATTCCAAAACGAGGTAATGGAGCAAGAAGATCAATGTGTGATATTGCAAGATGCAATGTTGTCTAACATGATCTAGAATCAACTCGGAAAAAAAAAGATAAGATGTGATGTAATGTCTAAAATAACCTAATGAGGGATGGTGAGAAAAATCTATACGATGTGAGCGTAAGTAATGTAATGGAAGGTCATTAGACTACTGCAGATGATTTAACGGCTAACGGACAGAATGTGGTGTTCTTGGAGGTGCAGGACAGGCTGCTGTGATCGGTTTTAAGAAGTCAGAAAACACATGATAATTCAAATTTATCATTCAAACCTTTAAGGTTCAATGTATCCAAAAATCTAATCCAATACGATTCACTATGTGCTAGAGTTCTCGCCTGATTTTTGTCAGGTTGATGGGTAATCACTTCAAGGACTGTAAAGCGTAATTAAGCTATTGTGTCTGTTCTCATTCTAGTGGACTGCCAAGGGTGAGTTCGGTGTCTTGGTTCTTATACAGCTCTTGTGTTCAGTGATCCTTGTTCTTATCTTTTTTGTTTTTTTAAACTCTTTTTATTGATTTTTGAAGAAACAATCACAAACATGGTACACATGTCGTCATACACATTCAGTCTTATTATTCTTATCTTTCTTTCAGTCTTGCCCAAGTAGAGTACCCCAATCGGGCACTTCATGATGTAAATTAAAAATTGTGTGTTGCAATCCGCTGAATGCGTGAGTTTGATCTGTTTTCCTGTCCATGGATGGAAAATGCTCTTTCCTACGAGCACTTTGTTGCAGTGAGGACAGTTACTACATATTCTCATGCCTCTGTGAGCCTCACTGTGATATTTTTGACACGGACAATGGTTCCCATAAATTGTTGGTTCTTTTGTAGGCGAATAAAGGAGGGTTGACAAATAATCTTTTGAAGTCTGGTTCCGTTTGGAGTAACTCCCATTGTTTTAAGATTATCCTTTTGCTGGCCAGTGACTTAGTGGAAAATGTGGAGACAAAGACTTCCGTATCAAATTTTTCTTTCGCCTGTTTTTCCAAAACTTTTGCCCGGTCAAGTTACGGTACCCGTTGTATGTCTCGATCTAATACCTCTTCCGGGTAGCCTCATTGTAAGAATTGAGTCAAATGCATATATGGTGGAAGTACATTCTTCTATGTCTGATGGAATACGTTCTATTCTTGTGAATTGTGAAAATGGAAGATGCAGTTTAAGAGATGGAGGGTGAAAACTGCTGTAGAGTAGCGCAGTATTCCTGTCAGTTGCTTTCTTGAAGACTTTTGTTTGAAAACCTGTATCAGTGGTTGTGACTTCCACATCCAATAACACAGGCCCACGCAAACCCTGTGGTGGGGGAGGGGAGAGGGGGAGTGGGGGGTGGAGAAGGGGCACAAGCTTCCAGAGGCCCCCTCAGCACAATACTGTCTGGAGAACTCCTGATTGAGTCTGGAGGGGGCCCCTCCACGACCCTTGCAGTGACATCCAGGTAGATAATGCTGGATTTTTCAATGTTGTGTGTGAATTTTATTCTGAGATTCTTTTGATTCAAGTCCTCCAACAATTCATCTAGGTCCACTTTGTGGCCTCTCCAAATAAGGAGGATACCATCAATATACCGTCTGTACATGATGAGCTTCTGGGTCCTTACTGAGGAGGTTTTCAGTTTCAAATTTAAACATTAGAAGACTGGTTTAGCTGGGAGTTCCTGAGAAACTGATATTCTGTTGGTCTGGAGATAATAGGTTTGATCCCATTTAACAGTAAAGAGACTAACGATTCTAGTAAACATATTATGTTGGCTTTCATTTCTGGTGCTCTAATCAGTGCTCACTCTTTTGCCTCCAGGCCTTCTTTATGTGGGATTGAGGTATAAAGGGCTATAACATCCCCTGTACACAGCCAAATATCTTCATGGTGGAAAGTAGGGACATCCGCTAACAATTTCAGTAAATGTGTGATGTCCTGCAAATAAAAAGGACTCACTAGTACCAGTGTTTGCAAAAAATGATTCAGATATTGACCCAATGGTTCATGGATCGACCCACACCCTGAGACAATGGGTCTGAAGGGGGGTCTAAATGTTCTTTGTGTATATTGGGTAGCATGTATAATGTGGGTCACCTCGGGTACTCCGTTAATAAAACAAAAAGTTTCCTTTTTTCAATGATCCATTCAGTCTCCAAAGCTCTTAATAGAATGGAGGTTACATTAGCGAATACTTACATTTTGGCAGGGAGACATGGATACTTGTAACGCTTTTTGCAAATTGATCAACACTTTGAATCCCTTCTTGAGATTCACTAGGAACATTTACTAGGAACATCTACACTGAAAAACTTTCCTTCCTAGATTTGCTAATCTCTTTAGAAGGAGGACTATGCACTAAATGCCCATGGACAGTAATGGTTTCCTAAGTTACGACAGTCACCACACTAAACACACACTAATCTACCATATGGGCGATTCTCACGGCTCTCAAGCACGTACACCGACTGCTAACCTAGAAGCATGCAACTACCCACCTCTATGGTTCAGGTGGCACGCAAAAGGGCCAAAAATAACAAGCAGCTGTATTGGAACCAAGATTGTGCACTACAGGTGATGCTCAGACCTTTGTGACATCGTTCACCCCTCAATCGAACAAAGAAAGAAAATCCTCAGAAGACACTGGACCATTCTAGAAACAGGGTCCCTCACCCTACCTGCCTCACATTTTGCCTTTAAACGCACTAACAACCTTAAAGATACTATTGTATATACTAGACCTACGGCTGTGATTAAACCTACACAATAGCGATGGGATTTACCTCCAGTAATCCTACAGGTTCTGTGTTCTTACTGAACCCTCCAAAACCATCCAACTTGACCCCACTCAGATATAGACGCAGAGGTCCAATACCAACTGTAACTCAAAGAACGAATAGTTTCTTACCTGTCGGTGTAGTTTTGCAGCTTGAAGATCTTTCCGGATTCACTATGCTGTGCATATTCCGCAATCTGGTGGTTGGGTCCGGAATCGTAGTCTTTTTTCTCTTTTTTTTGTCGTAGCCCAGGTGGGCGTCGACGTCCCACCATTTGGTGTACCTTCGGTGACATCGGCGTGCTTCCGGCGGAGCTACCACCCTTGGGCGCCATCTCCGGATTCTTTTTTCTGTCTCTTTTTTTCTTCTGTGTTTGTAGTGAATCCATGGCTATGTTTGTTAATCGTTTTTCAACGTAATTCTTTTCACGTATCCTTTCCTGTATCTTGTAAGCTTGAACTTGCTTTCTTTTCTATGTGTTTCCACCTTCTTCGCCAGCCTCATCTTTCTGACGGAGGCGGGTGGGTTCGCTAGTGAATCCAGAAAGATCTTCAAGCTGCAAAACTACACCGACAGGTAAGAAACTATTCGTTTTGCAGCGTGAATCTTTCTGGATTCACTATGCTGTGCATAGATTTTGTAGCGGTTTTCGTTACTTTTGTGGCTGTTGGGTGGAAGATGAGCGTTGGTTGTTGAAAATATGTTGAAGCACTTTTTGTCCTACTTGTGCTTCTTTGTTCATCTGTACATCCACGCAATAGTGCTTAGTGAAAGTGTGCACTGAAGCCCATGTTGCCGCCAGGCATAGGTCCTGAATTGGTGTGTTGGCCAAAAAGGCAATTGTTGCTCCTTTCTTCCTGGTGGAGTGGGCCTGTGCCCCTCCTGTTAGCTCCTGGACAGCTTGTTTGTGGCAGAATTGTATTGTCTGTGCGATCCATCGAGCTATGGTTATGGTGTTTTTAGTCACTGGTTTGCCCATGTAACTGTTTGCGAAGGATACGAAGAACTGTTTTGTTTTCCTGTGTTCCTTTGTTCTTTCAATGTAGTGCATCACAGCCCTTCTTGCGTCTAGGGTGTGGAGCGACCTCTCAGCGCTTGTGGTGGGGTTTTGGAAGAAGCTAGGGATCTGAATACTCTGATTCATGTGGAACCTTGACACCACCTTTGGCATGAAGTGTGGGTCTGTTCTCATCACGACCCTGTCACTGTGTATCTGGATGTAGGGTTCCTGCAGTGTGAGTGCTTGATCTTGATATGTGATTTTCTCTGACACTTTATTTAGATGATATTGCTCAAATGTGCACAAATGTTTAGGTTTGAGGTGTATTGGTTTCGGTGGCTGGGGGTGGATGGCCGGTTTCCCCGGTGGCCTTAACTCTGCGCTTGCTGCCAATCGAACGGCAGCTAGGTTAGTGGGGGGGCCTGCTGAGACAGGGAGGGGGGTGGGACGAGCTCTGCGGGGTAGAAAAGGGCTTGTGGGCGGTAGGGAGGTTTGCAAGGGAAGAAAAATTATTGCAAGAGGTAATAAAGGACAGTTTAAACAAAATAAAATACAAATGTATATGCAGTATGTTATGTTGAGTAGATACCAATATTGTTTGAATCAACTTAAAATATACAATGTCAATACTTAGATGTCTTGCTTGGAACGTAGCAGGTCTTAATAGTAAGCAAAAGCGTAGACTAGTTCAAGAAGAGCTATACATGTATAAACCTCATCTGGCTATGATTTCTTAAACACACATTGGATTTAAAGACAGGAAATTACTGAGTCAATTAGGCTATGACCTTATTGTTTGTTCTACACTAGGTGCCTCCATCAGGGGAGTGGCCATATTAAAGAAAAAACAGTTAATGCTAGACATTAGAAGGACTGCTGCTGATCCAAAAGGTAGATGGGCGTTAGCACAAGCTCAATATGAGAATAGTAAATATGTATTTGGCGTTGTTTATGGGCCTAATATAGACGACCCGAACATGTTTGACTCATTAAATGTAGAACTTCTTGAATGGGAGGGTGAACTGTTAATAATGGGGGATTTTAACTGCGTGATGAACTATGTTGAGGACTCTACTAGGCAAGCTTCTTCATCGCGGATGCGTAAAGTAAGGGCTGCCATAAAGGAATTAAGCCGCATACATAATTTGAAGGATGTATGGAGAACTACTCACCCCAATGTAGCAGGGTTTACATATTATTCACATCTTCATAAACTTTGCTCTCGAAGTGATCTAGCCTGGGCTACTGACAGAATAATGGAAGGATGTATTATTGAACTATGCCCTAGAATAACCTCAGACCACAATCCTATACTCTTGACAATAAAGATTGGTAGCATTAGGAAAGACGTACGCAGTTTTACATTCCCAAGATATTTAATATCAGATCCTCTATTTACGTCACAATTGAAAGCACATATAAAAGAGTTTATTGAAATAAATTTGAACACGGCAGCAATCATATCAGTATGGGAAGCATGTAAGGCTAGTGTAAGGGGCTTTGCCCAACAATATGTATTTCGGAAAAACGCAGAAATACGTAACCCCCTCAAACTAACTAACCTACATATATTGTCATTGGAAAAAAGATTAGTACTAGCCCTCCGGCAGGGGGCATCTAATAATGATATCGCTCAGATCAGATTAGAACTAGCTGACTCACAATCAGAGACAAAAAAATATCTGCGAGAGAAGAGTAGCGCCAGATTGCATAAATTCCACCTGTCTCAATATGAAAGTGGAGATAGAATTGGCAGAGTCCTAGCATATAAGGCTGCAGACCAGAAAGCTAAAACTAAAATCAAATCAATTAAGGGCATGGACTCGATTATGTACCATCAACCAGATGAGATTCTAGAACAATTTGCCAAATATTATCACAATTTATATACCCCCGAATATCGCCCAATTAAAAAAGATATCATGTCTTATTTGAGAGTCTATTTGAATGGAGATTATGAAAAAGAAGCCGTCAATCTGCTTAGCTCTGAGATCACACTAGACGAGATTAAAACAGCTTTCTTGTCACTTCCCCTGGGAAAAGCGGCTGGGGAAGATTTGCTTCCCATTGAACTTTATAAGATTTGCTCTGAAGAACTTTTTCCTTTATTTAAGTTATTAGTTGATTCAATGGGGGAAACTGGGATTGCCCCTCCTTCATGGCGAACAGCGAAGATCATTTTTTTCTGAAAAAACAAAAAACTGTAGAGGAATGCGGGTCATACAGGCCGATATCTTTGATTAATGCAGATGCGAAAGCGTTTGCTAAGATTTTAGCAAACCGTCTGGCTCCCCTTATGCCAGAACTTGTTAACACGCAACAGCACGGGTTTGTTATGGGTAGAGACACCCCGGCCCACGTCAATATGGCCATTACGGCCTTTGATATAGCTAATACTAACTACACCCCACTCGGTATGATTCTTCTCGATGCCGAAAAAGCGTTTGACCGAGTGGGGTGGGAGTACCTATGGGCAGTGCTTGATGCATATGGTATTAAGGGTAGATACCTTGGCTGGATTCAGTCATTATACGATCATCCAATGGCCACGATTAATTATGCGGGCAAAAGCTCTGCATCTTTTTCAATAGAAAGAGGAACGAGGCAGGGGTGCCCTTTGTCACCCCTGCTATTTGCTTTGTCATTGGAACCTTTTCTTAATGCTTTGTTAATATCTAGCGATATTATTTCTTTCAATCACAAGGGAAACAGCTTAAAAATCACCGCGTATGCGGATGATATCGCTGTATTTACTACTGATGTGTCTAAAGCTGTTCCGGCTCCAACTAAAGAGGCAGAAAGATTCGGTAAGGTATCCGGCTATAAATTAAACGCTAAAAAAACTCAGGTTGTCGCAAACTATAAGCCAGTAGGAATAGTATCGGGTATATGTAAGAACGCTACCTATCTTGGGGTTAAGATCTCGGCCAAGTTAGAAGACGTAATAACCCTCAATTATGACTTGTTTCTTAAAGAAACAGCGGCATCTTTAAAAAAATGGCACAAAATTCCATTAAGCCTTGTAGGTCGCCTTAACTTAATAAAAATGAAAATTTTACCTAAAGTTCTCTACTTATATAGATCAATCCCTCTGCGTCTCAATATTGTTTTTTTTTTTTTTTTAAAACTCGATGGTATATGTAGCAGCTTTATTTGGGGCTATAAAAAAGCGCGAAGGGCTCTTAATCAGTTGAAACTCCCAATTGAAAAAGGGGGTCTAAATTTTCCTGACTTCAGACTTTACTTTTTTTCCTCTTTTATTGGCCGTTTGCGGAGTTTACTTTGCACTGAAAACCCTTTTTTTATCATAAGTTTATGTTAGGTCAAGATAGTAATCAATTTCTTACTAGAGTAAATGACCCTAACTATTTTAAAAGAGTCAAGTTTAAGACTGCTAGACACATCGCTCAAATTTGGAAACAATTAATGGCTCATGAGAAAGTCTCCTTTTTTAATGCTGAATTAAGATTATGGGAAAACCCTGGATTACTGGGAATCTTTTCGGATGGGGCAGGAATAGCTTGGACAAGGCACGGCATAATCACATTGGGGGATATGTATGGCACTAACGGTATTCTAGGATTTGAAGCACTAAAAAACATATATAAACTGAACGATGGAATGTACTTCAAGTATATGCAAATTTATGATTTTATCGTTCACAAGATGAAAGTCAGGGAAGTTCAGCAATCAGACATTCTTAAATGTGTGTACTCAAAACGGACTAAGTCACTTATTAGTGAAGGTTATTATAACTTGAACAAAGATAAAAAAGATGATTGTGGCAAATTGGCTCTTAAATGGTCCGATCGGCTGGGTGTTAACATTTCCGCCAAACAGATCTCTACTACACTCACTCAAATTAATAGAGTGGTGCATTCTTCTAACATTAGGCTGCAAGCATATCGTACGGTTTGCCAACTTTATTACACCCCAGAAAGGATTGCTAACTGGGCTCTAGAGAACCAGGCTAATGAGCGCACCAGATGCTCTAAGTGTTTATTAGAAGCTGCAAACATAGAGCATATGTTTTTCTCATGTCCCGCTTTAACTAACTTTTGGAAAGGACTAGAAACGATACTTAATATGAATTTGCTTGCTTTTCCACCTTTATCTGCTCATCTGATTTTATTAGATATCCAGGATGTGAACTGTCCCAACAGGGACCTTATTTCTATTATTTTTGTTTGTGCCAGACTTACTATTGCCAGATCTTGGATATCGCCAGATCCTCCTCATACAATAGAGTGGTGGAGTCTAGTAAAGGAAATTTACACAATGGAGATTGCTCTCGCAAGACTAAGGGGTCCTAACTCTTTGAAGAAAAAAGAGAAAGTCTGGATGAATTTATTTGGATAAGAATTGGGGAAGATGTTGGTGGGCTATTAAAGACATTTTTGCAATTTGAAAGATCATTGTTTTTTTTTGCTGTAAAAAATTTGTTAATTGGTGCTATCTACTTCTGTTTGTACATATATTGTTTATATTTACCTCTTGCAATATCAATAAAGAGATTAAAAAAAAAAAATAAAAAAAAAAAAAAGCAGTGTGAGTGCCTGCAGTTCGCTCACCCTTCGTAGCGAGGTGATTGCTACCAGAAAGGCCGTCTTCATTGTTAATATTTGCAGTGATGCTTTGTGGATGGGTTCGAAAGGTGCTTTCATGAGCTCAGTCAGTACCACATTTAGGTTCCAGGCCGGTGGCGGCATCATCTTTGGCGGCGCTATTCTTTTAGCTCCTTCCAGGAATCTTTTTACGACTTGGGATGTAAAGAAGCTTCTCCCTGTTTCTCCTCTTGTGTATGCCACAATAGCTGCCAGGTGCACCCTCAGCGAGGATGAGCTTAGCTTAGCCTTAATTAGGTGCGTGAGGTACCTTAGCACCGTGGATTCTTTGGTCAGTTTCCTTCGGAGCGGTTTCTTGCAACACCATTGAGTGAAGCTTTTGCATTTTTCCCCATAGCACTTGCGTGTGCTGGGCCTTCTTGCCTCTCGCAGCACCCGCAGGGTGCTCTCTGGTAGTTTTAGGTGTGCGAATTCTAAGTCCTCAGGAGCCAGGCTGAGCGGTTGAGGCTCTCTGGCTCTGGGTGTAGAATTTCTCCGTTTTCCATGGAGAGTAGGTCTCTTCTTTTTGAGAACTTGTGGGGTGGCCCCTGCGCCATCTCCATTATCTGAGAATACCAGGTCTGTCTGGCCCATTGTGGTGCCACAAGGATGAGCGTCATGTTGCTCTTCATGCATTTGTTGAGAACCCTGGGGATCAGTGGTATCGGGGGAAAAGCTTAGGCAAATGTTTTTGACCAGCTTATCCATAGGGCATTCCCCTGGGACAGTGCCTCTGGTTGCCTGGATGCAAAGTATCAGCATTTTGCATTCCGGTGTGTTGCAAATAGGTCTATTGTTGGCGTGCCCCATTTCCTGAATAGTCTCTCCGTTTCCTTACTGTTGAGTTCACACTCGTGGGACGCTGAAGTCTGCCTGGTGAGCCAATCCGCTTCTACATTGTCCTTCCCTGGCAGGTGTATGGCTAGCAGGTCTATTTTTAGTGGTATAGCCCATTTCCAGATCTCCTGTGCCAAGTTTGACAGAGGGAACGATTGAGTTCCCCCCTGTTTGTTTATGTAAAACATCGTTGTGGTGTTGTCTGTTTGTATTAGCACCTTCTGGTTGTACAGGTGTTTCTGAAAAGCCTTGAGGGCTAGCAACACAGTTTTCAGTTCCAGGTAGTTGATGTGCCTGACTGCATCTGTAGGGCTCTACAGACCCCTCACTCTGAGCCTGTTCATGTGTGCGCCCCACCCCTTCTGGGATGCGTCTGTGGTGATGGTCACTGTTGGGTCCGGTGGTGTTAGAGGTTTCCCTTCTGTTATTCTCTCCTTGGTCCACCACCTTATCTCTTCCTGCACCCTGTGCGTTACAACCACTAGATCCTCCCAACTTCCTGTAGCTTGTGACCATTGCTGTTGCAGCCACTCTTGGAGTGGTCTCATTTGTAGGCGTACATTGGGGACCAGGTGTATGCATGATGCCATCATCCCCAAGATCTTGCTCACAGTCCTCACTGTCAGAGCTCGCCCCTTCAGGTAGTGACGTTTCTCCCTCAGTAGGCTGAGCGTTCTCTTTTCGCTCGGTAAGACTCTGCATTGGACGGTGTCGATCTGGGCTCCCAGGAAGATCTTCACCTGCTCTGGTTCCATCGAGCATTTGCCCCAGTGTATGGAGAAACCCAGGCTTGCTAGCGTTCTTGTCACCTGTTCTGCATGCTCTTTGCATGTCCTGTAAGAGCTTGCCTTTACCAACCAGTCGTCGAGGTAGGGGTACACGTGTATCCCCTTTCTTCTTAGGTGTTCGGCCACTGCCGCGAGGCATTTGGTGAACACCCTTGGTGCGGACTTTAGGCCGAAAGCCAGAGTCGTGAATTGGTAGTGATCCTTGTTTACTGTGAACCTTAGCATGTGCTTGTGCTGCCTGTTCATGGGGATGTGCAGGTACGCATCTTTGAGGTCTATGGTGGACAAGAAGTCCCCGGCCTTTATCTGTGGGATGACCTCTTGTAGTGACGTCATTTTGAATTTTTGCGTTTTGACGTATTTGTTTAGGAACCGTAGGTCCAGGATGGGTCTTAGACTTTCGTCCACTTTTGGCACTAGGAAGTAGTTTGAGTACACTCCCTTGTTCCGTTCTTTGAAAGGAACTCGTTCGATGGCCGCTTTGAGGAGGAGTTCTTGGGCTTCCTCTTGCAGTAGTTGCAGCTCTCTTCCAGAGTGCTGTCTTTTCTTTGGTTTTCTGTTTGGTGGCCTCTTTTCCAACTCTATGCAGTATCCGAACTGCATAATATTGAGTATCCACTTGTCTTATTTTTCTCCACTCCTGGAGAAAAAATCTCAATCTTCCTCCTACCGGCATTACATGTTCCTTTGTGTCTTGTCCGTGTAGCCCTCTCCTCTTTGTTTTTCCGTGCTCCTCCCCCGGAGGGTTTGGGTGGTGGAGCACCTTCTCCCGTGTGAAGTCACTTAGAGGGGGGTTGTTCACCGCCTCTCCTTCTCTGGCCCCATCCATTTCCTCTTGACCGAAAGGACTGGCCCCTGCTTTGGTGCTTCCAGCTTTGCCTCTGCTGGCCCTGGTGGCCTTGGTTGTCACTCTGTTGCCCCTGGTGGAAACTCTGGTGAGAATCTCCTCGCTGACTTCCACCTCTGCCGTTCGGCCTCCGTGTAGGAGTGCCCCTTCTCATCCCCCTGAACTGCAGGGCCCCCATGGACCTTGCCGTCTCGTTGTCCTTCAGTTGGGTGAGCTTCTCATCAACTGGGGCTCCGAATAGTGTTTCGCCGTTGAAGGGTGTGTTCAGGATGTTGTTCTGAACCTCAGCCTTGAAGCCTGAGATCCTGAGCCAGGCTTGCCTTCTCTCTGTGATGCCTATAGCCATCAGTCTGCTGGATGCTTCTGCCCCATCCAAGGCTGTCTTCAAGCACGAATTGGCGATGCTCTTCCCCTCTTCCACAAGGTGTGATGCCCTCTCACGGTATTGTTCCGGGAGGTGCTTGAGCAACTGTCCCATCTCATCCCAGTGCTGGTATTGATGCCTATTCAGGAGGGCGTTGGAGTTCGCCATCCGCCAGTACGTTGCGGCGTTCCTCTCAATTTTCCTGCCAGTTAGATCCATCCTCCTGCTTTCTTGGTCAGGTGGAGGTCCAGACATTGTTGGGACGTTTGCCCTTTTCCTGGCCGTTACAGCGATTATAGAATCTGCTGTGACGGATCACTTGATGTAAGCTGGGTCCTGGGAGGAGAATTTTTATTTCTTCTCCGTCCTCGGCGTTACTGATCTGCATGTAGCCGGGTCCTTGAAGGCTTCCTTCCCCTGGTCTGTGATACTCTTGAGCATGGGCAGGAACTGGCTTCTTGTCTGTATGGGGAGCAATGTCTCGAGCAGGAAGTCTGCTTTTGGCTTCTCCTCTTCCAGCTTAACTCCATATGCTGCTGCCGCCTTTCTTACCACCTCATTGTATGCCCCAATGTCATCCGGTGGCGAAGGCCTCGAGGGGTATGTTTCCACCGCCTCCTCTGGGTTTTCGGCCTCGATGTCCTGCCATTCCTGGTCTTGGGCCGTCGAGGAACCTGAGCCGTAGCTTGACTGCTGTTCCCCGTAATCCCCTTCTGTGTGGTAGAGGTCTTCCTCCTCTTCGCGCTCCGAAGGTTCCGGAGTTTTCGGCGGCTCTTTGACGTCGAACTCCTCGAGCTCCTGTACCTCAGCGACGGTCGGTGCCGGCTTCGATGAAAAGATGAGAGGTTACAAGATCCCCTCAAAGTCCTTCTTTCTCTGAAGGATGTTCTCCATTTCGGCCTCGAGCCTTCTTTTCTTTCTCTGCGGTCTGTTCGTCGTCGAGCGTTTCGGCCGCTCTTTTCGGCGGCGGCATCGAAGCTTTCTTCGGCTCTTTTTCTTTCGACGTCGAAGGCCCTTTTTTGGGGGCTTGCTTCGATGACCTTTGCTTTTCACTGGTCTTCGGCCTCCGGGAGTCCTTCTCGGAGGATCCGCTGGGCTCTTTTTCGGAGGATGCAGCTTCGGTCGTCGATTTGTTCGGCGCCGGTGCTCCTTTTGAGGCTCTGTGCTCAGACTTTCGAGAGTCTGCCTCTGGTTTTCGAGGCCCTGTGGGAGTTTTCGGGGTCGTAGACTCTCCTACCTTATCAGGCGTTTTCTTATTGGTCTCAGCGACCGTGAAGTCATCTGGGCCTTCGGCGAGGTTGTCCTCGTCGTCGGTGGAGAGGCCAAGTTCATAAAGCGTCGGGGCTTGGCCCTTGACCTGCATCGTGTGGTGAGCCGTCCTCTGTCTTTCTCTAACTCTGAGTGTCTTCGGCTTGAAGACGGAGCAGGCGTTGCAGTCTCTGCTCTCGTGGTCGATTGGCAGGCAGAGGTTGCAGACTGGGTGCTGGTCCTTCTGTGCGAACTTGTGGTGGCAGTTCTTGCAGAATTTAAAGGGCGTCTTGTACATCCCTGCGCTCAGGGGGCCCCCTGTGTGCGCATTCCTCCAAGGACGTCGAAGATTTCGAAGTTCTCTTTTTTCTTCGTCGTCTCTTCTCTAAAGGTCCTCTTCTCTCGATCTTCTCAGGTCTTCACCGTTGAAGATTTGCTGCATTTTCTCCTTTCCTCCTCCAAAACATCTGGAGCTTCACGAGACGATTCATGTAAACAAAGAGATTCTATCAATGTGTAGAGGTGCAGAATATTTTATAATTTTTTGTTTATGTGAAATAATGGGCTCTCTCTTAGGAATGGAAAGATGAGAGCACAATGTGCTTGTTAAAATACCCCTCACACTAAAAAAATCCTTTAGTGTCATGCTTCATCATAGGGGTCTTCCCGTCCCTATAACGGGGCGGGGCGTGCTACGACCAAACGAACTACGCGGGAGCACTATAGGTGTGACAGGGCTATGTGTAGGTGCAGTGGTGTCAGTGAAGTGTAGGGACCTAGCTAGTGAATGCACAAAAATTACAAAAATTAAAAAATTCCCTGGCTAGTAGAAAAAATACATTTTATTGGTTTCTCTAGCTGGAAATATTAAAAAGGGGATGTGAGGTAGAGCAATTGCTAGCTACCGAGTCGACATGTTTCATAGGCAGTCCCCAACTGCCTACTCATCAGGACCTTTTGATGATCCCTACTGCTCGGTTCTACAGTAATAAGCCTACTGTCCTATAAATATTACAGCAAAAATAGGCTGAATATTTGTGCTTCGGGGCATGAGCTGGCCCAGGTGAAGCATGGCACCAATGATAAGTGCCAAAAAGAATGACCAGTGGTCTCTGTAAATGAAGAGAAGAAAAAGAGGAAGAAAGCACAAACAGATTCGTATTTTTACTTCTGATTATTAGATGTACATCATTAATTTGAGGTGACATTCACAAACATTGCTAATTTATCAAGATTTTGCTGTGTTCAGGGCCATTCCCTATGCCCCGTTTATTGTGCATTGGTCAATATATACCTCTTTTGGCTGGTGTATATACCAGACGTTTCATCCAGAACCATCCACCTTCACGAGACGATCCAGACCCAACGGCGGAAAAAAGAATCTGAAGATGGCGCCCAAGGGTGGTAGCTTCCGCCGGAAGCACGCCGACGTCACCGAAGGTACACCAAATGGTGGGACGTCGACGCCCACCTGGGCTACGACAAAAAAAAAAAAAAAAAAAAAAAAAAAAAAAAGAGAGAAAAAAAAGACTACGATTCCGGACCCAACCACCAGATTGCGGGATATGCACAGCATAGTGAATCGAGAAAGATTCACGCTGCAAAACTGACTGCGTCTATATGATCACTTGCCCTTGTTACAAACAGCTTGGTCACACATATAACAGGGCTGAAAGACAACATCCCATGGGGTGAGATGTCCATATAATGCTCCTGTATAGCCCACATTCTTCCATCACCAAGCTCAGCACTGACTGACATCTTTAGAGGACTTAGGACACTCTCTCACCCCGACTAAGCCATTCTTCTGGTACAGCACCTGTTACTTTTTCAGGTCACTCGCTGCACAGACTAGGGACCCATCCCTTTGTTCCCCTTTTTTCCTAATGAGTCTGTCTCCCATATGTTTCATAAGTGACCACACGAGTTTAGATTGGCTCTAGGTGGCGTATATCTACTGTCATCCCTTTGGCCCTTCTCGTGTGGTCGGGTCCTCCCTTTACACTCTTGCTAAGGCAACCCATGGAGGACACAACCATCACATTTGCACTCCTCCCCACCGTATCGCGGAAGGCAGAACTGCACTCATGCGCGACTTTTCCAAGATGACACGTCTGATTTTTGAGGGGCCATTAACAACATCCCTACAGGATGTGCCTTTGACTTTTACATTCACACTGCATGATGCTTGCTAACCAATTTGGGGTCATAACCCATTTGGCCATTGTTTGCATCTTAGCATTAGAACCTCTATGGATTTGTTGGTACTCGACCTGGCACCCCGAGCGCTACTTCTGCATACCAAACTCCATCCAACAATGCGCCTTCAGCCAAGACAGACGCTTTAGCAATTTGCTTTGTCTAGTTGCATCCGTATGGAAGCACCGGCACTTAATTCAGAACCACGCGGTGAGGTATCAAAAACACCACCCGATCTACAAGTATTACTCAGTTGCTGTGATCCCTATTTGGCCTTACAATTTGTGCGTGTATTAAAACTTTTGCAAATGCCACCGGTCTTTGTTGTCCTTTTAGGTGATATGACCGTATTGTGTATCCCTCTGATACCCTTTTTTTGGCTCAAATGTTTGTTTCTTGAACTTTGATGCCGATGTTTTGGATGGTTCCGAGTGATACCTTGGTGTCGAAGGCTTGGCCGGTGTCAATTTACCTTTCGTTGCCCGCAGCATGCCGGAACTGACCCCTTGTTGTGGCCTGGCTGCCAAATTGGGATCGAGAATATTCTCATCCTTTCTCGGCTCCAAGGCTTGTCACGGTGTTGGCCTGAACCTGTAGGTTGTGGTGCACCATGGCGGGGTATAAGTGGTGGTGCGTGTATTATTTTCTTTGCTGGGGGGGGGTAACAATCACGATACGCATCGTTTTGGAATAGTTTTTTCTTTGTCTCCATCACCTGGAGACAGTCATTTTCGACGGTCATCTGTGGATGTCGGGAAGTCTTTCCCGGCGTAGAGGTCGATATTCCTTTTACCGTAGGCCGTGTGACTGCGAATTCCGCAGAGCTTCAAAGCAAATCCATCCGATCCTGATGGCGGTAAAAATTTCTAAAAAACAATGCGTTCAGCATGCGCAATGCCTAGAGGAGGAGAAGAAACAACACACAATATCGATCATAAAACTTCCTCAAGAGAAAAATAACTTGCAGAGTCTGGGCCCAACAAGAGATGGCAGGAGTATGCATAGCATGTGCATCTGCAGTCAACACATGCTAAATCTTCTAAATCCAGTCTGGCACTTGGGGATATTTAAAAAATGAGGCATCTACGTATCCAAACGAAATGCCACATACATACATACATGTGCAGTCAGTTTGCTGAAGTCCATTCTTTTATGTCCCTATACCATGATGTCTAGCCTGGGTCCCTCAGATAAGAGTTAATATACTGTAATGCAGCTAACAGAAGGCAGAAAATAAATGTGTGCTTTTTCAATGTAATTGATATTAAGATATGTAAGGTGTTTGAGGCTGACGATAAGAGTGAAACAAGACTAAGGTAATGACTTGTATTTATTTAGTGCTACCAGTTTGTTGGATGGCAAACTTACAGGTTGCCCACGATGATCTTCGAGATTCAGTTATAACCTGGTGGCCAGTCTGCAAGGTCACCAGAGGCTATGGCTTCCTCTCCCTAGGAAGAAGGACAAATCTGCAGTGCAGAAGTACATTTATGGTAAAAACCATTCAATATTTAATAAACATTTATCTGTTAGATAACACTGGTACTTGAGGCCAACAATCTCTCTTGCGAAACATCCCACATAAGTGGACTTGTCACATGGGACAAGAGAGGGGCAAAACCACAATCTTACATGTGATCAGCAAGCTTTCTACAAGTTAGGAACACACAATGGTAGTTTATTTGCTATTAACACTTCTGTAACTCTAAATTTTGGAGTACCAACTGAGTTTAAAAAAAAAAAAACTTTTAGAATTAGGGTCATGAATTGCACCCATCTATAAACCTATATTTCTGGATACAAATAAAAGATGCATATTTTCCTTTGTGCTTGAATTTCTATTAATTTTATTGATTAGTGATACATAATTGATACACAATATTAACTCTTTGTAAGCAGCGGATCAACTGCTGGCTCTACGTTTCGCATGAGTTTGTTGAAATAAATCTTTATTTTCCTATGACTGGAGGAACCTGGGAAATAACAGTATATTAATTTTATATTTTCATGGCAAAGGTTACAAATGTAAACCTAGTCATCAATTTATCTTTTTTACCCTCATTTACTGTCAAAGTTTTGTGAATTCATTTATTAACTAGCTTTGAAAGGCGTGATGAAGCGACCCAAATGAACCTTTGTTGAATACAGAATCTTATCTCCCTTTCAGAAATGTGCCACTTTCTGGGCTCACAAATAGAGTTCGCCTCCCCCACCTTCCTTCAGCATAAAATGCATGCCGGTAAGTACCCTAAAATATAATTGATCACCCATTACAAAAGTGCAAAATAACAATAAATGATACTTATTGTTCCAGTCTTTAACCACTTCAGAAAACAGGAAAGAGGGTGATCTTAACATAGCAAAATGTTGGTTGAGGTCAATTTTAGAAACTACATACCTTTACTACATAATACTTTTACCCATTTTCAATTAAAACAAAATGACCGGTTTGGCAATTTGTTTAAGACCCCTCCAGAGGAAAACGTAAACACTGACAATTTTTAATACCCTCAACAAGTGTGGGAAAATGATGGAAATTTGTCATAATGTAATCTGTAGAAAGTTACTTGGGATAATAAGTGGACATCCCAACCGTCAAATAAAGGACCCTGCACTAAGAAGAGGGGTAAACTATAGCACTTTAAAAAGTTGCTTGTATTTGTGCAGCAACTGTCACTTATTTGAGAAAGAGAATGTGCCTTTGTCCAGTTGGAAAGGCTCAAATGTAAGCATCAATGGCTCTTACTTACTTTAAAGTCCAGACTCAAGTGAATATGAGTGGAGAGGAAGGTTCAGAGAAAACTGGTTAAGTAATCGGCTCAACCTCAAAGGCATTCAGCTTCCTGATGTAAATATTGCTAGGGAGGTTTGAAAAATCTTACCTTGGGAACCTGTAGTGATTTATTTAGGCTGATTACCTTTTTGTTTACAGGCCTGAAATATGCAGGGAGAGTCATCACAAAATAAGAAACTGTGACATTTCCACTGTTCCCGAGTAGCCTCAGGAACAGTTTTCACCCAATACATGCATACATCTAAAACAGAATACTTACAGACACTGTTAGTGATTCTTGTATATCTTTATGACTCACTAGCTGCACGTTGCCATCTTCATAATAGTGAACCTGCAAGACAAAAACAGACAATATAGTTTTTCTGCAGAAATAGATTTCCATTCAAATGTCACAGCTCCATTCAATGGGACAAAAACATAAGAAGCATTGCTTGTCTGGGGTGATTTTCTCCTTTGCAATACAGATTGTAAAGTGAAATTAAGTTAAAATTATGAAAGAGCACAGTTGAAGGTTTTCAAATGGAATCAAAGTAATAAAGTACCTGAATTTTCAAGATGCCAACCAGCTGAGTACTAGATGGGGTAATCGTAAACTTCCATTCTGACCTCCAACGACCATTCCTTAAAGATACAATATAAGGGTAAGGGTATTTAAGGAACACAAAGCCCTTTTAATAAGATGTAAAATCAGTATACACTCATATGCTTGATTTTTTATTAACATTTGATAAATGTGCTAAAAGCGTCACTTTTATTGGTGTGGTTCTAAATGATCCAAGACAATACTCTTTACACTATTTGTCTAAAGGCCCATCCTCGGCAATAGGATATACCAATTTCTATCAGAAAGCATGGTCAAAAGAACGCTTTACTTGGGGAGCGTAGGGCATAGTCTGTTACCACAGAGCAGGTATTAGCACTACAAATTATATTAGTTTTTGTTTGCTAATTTGCACCATACCTCTTCTGCATTTATAAAGTGTAAGGCAAAATACATACCTGTAACATTAGTGCTCAAATATGGAAAACATTAAATTAATGTTTACTGAATATCTCCTCAGACTGTGGAAACTTACTCTTCAAAGAAACAAAAATATTTTTACAAGAAATCATGTGAGAATTTTAGTCTCCTTTGTTTTTACATGACAGACATATCAGTCGTTGAACATTAACTACGATGGGCAACATGAGATCCTAATGAATATCCATAAACACTGAGAATAGCAAGCCCATCACCAACGAGATGTCACTACTACGGCCACAAAAAGACAGAGGTTTGCCAGACTGACTGCATCTACTGGCTGTATTTAAAGCCCCTACCGTAGCCATGGAGGCGTCTAAACTTGTGATGCGGCTGACATGGTGGAGCAGACAGACCAAACAAGTGCACCATGGCCCTACTATCTTTAAAGCACTCAAGGGCAGAGTCAGCTAATTCCACAAACCGGTAAGCGCATCAAAAGGCACATCAATCAAGGAGGAGCAGACACCACCAGAGACGCCCAAAGACCTCATCCAGGCATGTAGTCCAACGGCTACATTGAATGGTAAATTAGACATCACGGCTGTCTTAAATGGCTTGTATGAGAGTGAGACGTAAATCTTCCAGGACACCAGGTAAGATTTGAACAACAGAATCCCAAAGGGCATGTGTATTACGCCACAGGAGGCAGGTGGTATTCACCAAATGCAGGGTCAAGCTGGTGAAAGAAAAAAGTGCTTTGATTCCCGGTCTGGTGGAGTGGTACAGAATACATTTGATTTGACCATACTTACTGAGGTGTGCACGTCAAGGATCTCTGGCTTTGGGTGTCGAGTAAATAAAAAGAGGAATATCGTGGGTCGGGCGATAGCTTTGTAAAATATGTTTGTAAACTTGTAATATGTTTACAGGAGGTCCAGAATGGGGTTTCATGCAGGCCTCCAGAAGGTGTCTGTAAGAGTCATTAAATGCGGGTAATGGCTCTTTATTGGTTTGAATAGGCTGGAGCACCTCAGTGAGGATATTGGTTTTCACCTCCATTATGAGCAACTGTAGGTGAAGGACCTGGGCCGCCCTGAACAGAACCATTGCAAAGGTGGTGCTATTCTCTGCCATCCTCTATGGCAGGACCTGGTAGAGAAACTAGTGGAGAATCTGGTGAGGGGTGCAGACCACTGGCATCCTGGAGGTCTTCATATCAGTTATCATTGCTCTATGGTTGGGCAATTTTATCTCCAGGCTCATAGGGGACGTTATTAAATTCCGTTTCAAAATAAGCCATATAGTGTGTGGGTTCTTTCATGTTGGAAGGCAGTGAATCGAAATGTCAGATAGGACACCAAAAGGCTGCAGCTCAGTTGGATCATGGTGCAGACTCAGTCGAAGTCAAAGTGGTACAGACTCCGAGTAAGGGGGCGAAATGGGATGTACTTTGTTGGTCAGCGCTGATACTCCATGATCCAGTGTGGGTTGCAGCACAAGGATCAAAGTTGGCATTGAAGCCAGAACGTAGCCTGTAGCAAATCCAGAGGGTCCAACTGGTACAGAGGGTGGACTTGCTGGCAGAGTTCCAGATAGAGGATCGGAGTCGTTAATGAGTCAAACAGACGCAGCATGTGGCTCCACAAAACTCTTGAATTTACTGTACAGTTGCTGATGGAAACAAAAATTCAGGTTGGCTCGGAACAGAGGTCATAATCAGCTCTGAAGGCGATAGGCTTCAGGAGCCAGAAGTGGACATGCTACTGCCATCTCTGGAGTACAAACACTAGTAAAGACAATAGGTGTTGCCTTTATGTTCTACTGGTTTTGCAAGTGCTTTTTTGCAATGCGGAGAGGCATCTGTAAAGAGCAATACTTTTCCCAATGCTGCTTAGTAACAGCAAGAAATAAAAAATGAATTTGTAGACACAAGCATGCGTAACCACGCATGCCAACCTAAGGAATGATACATGCCATTGTCTTTAATTTTTTTATTGACTGACCTTAGATGGCAGGCATGACAGATTGGTCAATTAAACAATACAGAGATACAATCTAAGTGTGTGAAAACACTTGTGTAGGGATATACATTTTTTAAATTTTTTCAAAAAGAAGAATGGTGGGAATGTGGGGAAATGGATGACGCAGGGGTACCAGGGAGAACCAAACATTGGCTGGGGAAGGGGAGCGCATAAGAGATAGCAACATAGGAGGTGGGGGAGAAGTATGAGATGTTAACACAGAGTGCATGGCGTGTGTGCCAGAGCAGAAGTGCACAGGCAAGAAAGCAGGCAGCCATGAGGGAGAGAGCAAGCACAAAGGGGGATAGGGGAGCAGAGAAGCATAAGAGGAAGAGCTAGAAAACCCATTGTAGGAAGCTGACCAAGTATATATAATATCAAAGTAAGGCATAGTGTGCTGAGTCCAGTGGATCCCCAGAGGCTTAAGTAGATAACACTAAAAGCTCCATTAGTGGTAGTATGTTCGACCAGCGAGGATTTACAGAGGGCTGTGTTAAGCATTTGTCATGCCCATTCAGGCAAGAAATTATTACGCACACTTGAAGACTGAATCCAAGACAAATTGTTTTGTATAAAAAAAGTTATTACTTTGTTATTTTATTTTAGAACCAAGTGGAACTGTTGCAGGTAAGTAACAGTTTCAAGAATAGTAATACTATAAAAAATTAAGTAGGATTTGTCTATCAAAGGCAATAGGAATACTTTACAGTATGAGAAACACTTATAGGCGTCGTCCTCTTCGCATGCTCTTTCAGCTGGAGATAGGCCGGTAGGGCTGGGGCCAAGTCAGTCGTCATCTTCAAGCTTTACTGCACGGCGTCTTGTTCTTTGTCCTTCTTTGCAAGTTGCAGGAATCTGAGGATCAATGTTCAAGGGTGCCCCTAAATACTGAATTTAGGGGCGATACAGGTTCTGGCAGCCGTTAGTCACCTAGGTCCAGGGCACTTTAGGGGTGTTCCTGGCCAAGGTGAGGGTGGGGGGGGGGGGAGGAACACACCTTTCCTGACTAATTTTCCTGCCAACCTTGCTGCCAAAAGCGGGGCTTGGTCAGGGGGCGGGCATCTTCATTAGCTGGAGAGCCTCATGTCTGCATACCAAAGAGCAGGAAGCCTTTGAGGCTCGCAACCCTGAATGCTGTTCCTCCTTAGGGGTAAGTGAGAAGCACCTCCACCCCAAGCAGGCTTTATTCCTGACCCCCAACAGCACAAGGGCTCCCACCTCAGGGGGTCAGAAACATGTCTGCATGTAGCAGGCTGGTGCAGACCAGTCAGGTGCACACTAGAGAGTTGGTTGTTTTTCAGGGGGCATCTGTAAGATGCCCTCTGAGTGCAATTTGTGATAAATCCAACACTGTAATCGGTGTGGGCTTATTATAGTGGGGAGTTTCAATCCAAACTCCGTAGCATTCAGTAAAGCCATCATGGAGCTGTGGACTTTGTAACGGCAAACTCCCAGCCCATGTACTCAATATGGCTCCACCGCACTTACAATGTATGTGAATGGGCGCAGACAATGTAGGGGCATATTGCTCATGCAGCTATGCCCTCACCTGGGGTATAGTGCACCATGAATAGGGCTTTGAGGCCTGCTAGAGGGGTGACTTACCTATGCTACAGGCAGTGGTTTGTGGGCATGGCACAAAGGAATATTTGCCTTGTTGACTCCTAGATTTTGTCAGCACCAAAACACGTAGACTGCAATGTAAGTGTGCATGCATTTGGTGAGGGGTCTCTGAGGATGGCACAATGCATGCTGTAGCCCTTAGAGACCCTCTCCGGTCACAAGGCCCTTGGTACCAGGGGTACCTTGTACAAGAGGCTTACATGTGGGTCAGAGGTTTGGCAACTGTGAAAACAATTATTCAGTTTTGGGAAAGACCACAGTTATATTATTATGTTATATCCATTTATAGCGCGCTCGGATACTCATGAGTGTTCCGGCGCAATGCCAAAGGGGGGCTGAAAGAAGCTATCAAGCAAAGAGATGGGTCTTAAGTTTCCTTTTGAACACAGCTGGGTCCTGGATAGACCGCAAGGCAAGGGGGAGGGTGTTTCAGGCCACACTAGCCTTCACCACAAAAGAACTGCCCCCTAGCCTCTGAAACTTGAACCGCGGAACCCGGACAAAGCAAAGGGACATGGATCGAAGAGCTCGCGAAGGAACATAGAAAGAGAAACGCCTCTGAAGATAGAGGGGGTCACACCCGTGAAGAGCACGATGGGCGAGAACCAGAGATTTAAACTTGACCCTGTCCACCAAGGGGAGCCAATGAAGAGAGCGCAGTTCCTTGCCGAAATGCCAAATAGCCATGTGGCTGCCGTATTCTGAACCACCTGAAGCCTTTTGAGCAGGTAGCCAGGAGCGCCAGCGTAAAGGGCATTAGCGTAATCTAAACGTGACAGAATCAAAGCACTCGTAACAGTTTCTTTAGCTGCCTGCGGAAGCAGTGGGAAAAAATTCCTGAGTCTTAAGAAGGCCGAAGCAACAGCCGGCCAGTTTCTTATTGTGTGTCGAAAAGGAAAGACTCTCATCGAACCAAACGCCCAGGTTTTTAGAGGGCTGACCCATGGAAAAGGGCAGCGGAAAGTCAGGCGGCCACAGCTGCTCTCGGAAGTCAGAGGGGAACTTGCCAAATAGTAAGATCTCCGACTACTGTTCATTGCTCTTAAGCTGTGCATCAGCCAACCATTTAAAAATAGAGGCAAGGCACTGTTGTGCGGCTGAAACGGAGTCTGTAGTTTTATCCCAGGTAAAAGCCGGGTATCGTCCGCATAGGCCATCACCTTAGCACCAAGCTCCTCTGCCAGATACATCAATGGCGTAACATAGATGTTGAAGAGGAGAGGGCTAAGGGAGAAACCCTGTGGGACTCCAGTAGTAACCAACTGAGGGGAGGAGGAGAAGGGAGGGAGCCATATCTGCTCAACACGCCCCTCCAGAAAAGACCTAAGCCAGCCCAAAATTGCACAGTTACTGGTAACTTGATTGGCAGAGACCCAGTGCAGAACTCAAAGTGCATCAGATATCAGGCAAAAAAAGTGAGGTACCCCTGCAAAAAGGGGCACTTTCCTACACACATGCACTCTAAAGGAGCGCTTCATCAAAAAGAAAAAAGTTGTTCTAGAAAACTAAGTAGTGGAAGGACATAGGTCAGCGAGGGAAAAGAAATGGGAAAGTGGGGGTGGTCCACATGAGCGAAACACAAGCTGAACAAGGAAAGCCTTAGAAAAAGAAGCAAGCAAAGGAGACCAGGAACAAAGCAATGTGCTAGATGTAAGCCTCTGTAAGTTCTTGGTAAGCCTATTATAGTTTTTTTTTTTGCTTGCGCCATCTGATGGGTTCGACCTTAAAAGGTCCTTCAATCAACTATCAAGAGGGTTGTTTTCTAAACAGTCTAAAACTATGCTCGATCTATTTACTGTATTACAGGTGTGCATAAGACAGTGTCACATAATGGATGAATTATATCTGAAATCAGTGAGGACAGAAATAAGACGGCCAGAAGTAGAAAATATAAAACTTTTCAGTACAAATTATAAAAATGTCAATAAGACAACGAATGTATGTATTCATAAAATATGTGCACAGTTATCTCAGACAGAAGAACCTGTCACTTGCCAGTCAACAGTCACAGTCAACTTTCCTCAAAACAACAGCTACCCCTCAACTTTGACAAAATAATCTCTTGTTGTCCAAGATCAGAGAAGAGCTATACCACGCTCTGCTAAGCAATGCCTGGATAGATATGGAGCAGTCTGATTGTAGGCTACCATTCACTTTGTCTACACAGACACATGCATACATCTATTCATTCCAGAGAGCTTAGGGTGTAGAGCTGTTAAAGGAGCCTCAAGGAAAAAGAGCCTCAAGACTACTTTGGTTGGGCAGGAAAAAGGGGGACATGAAGACATGGTACAGGGGACGCTCAGACAGAGGGACACTCACAATTGAGCAACACTGGCCAGAGAAACATCAGACTCAACAAAATACTAATGTTGCACTTAAGAACGCTGGTAACAAATCAGGACAGAGACGGATCTTTTGCAACTACAAAGAAGGAGGGAAAAGAAAACCTAGTATGGTACGAGTCTAGCAGAATCCTTGTCTGGAAGAACAGAACCCAAATAAGAAACAGAAGATACAGTTACACTGCAATAGAAACACCTGTTTGGAAGCATACATTACCATTATTGCTACTTCATTGCCACTCTGATTTAGGTTAAGTGGGGGACCTGAACGCCCACTGTGAACTATGATCCAGCAACAGTCCAATACATACTCAACATTTACACTGGGTATATTGTACTGTTGCAAAACCCTCTCCCACCCATTATGAACACCTGCATGTATATGTTCAAAACAACCCACGCACCCACATCAATGCAGTTGGGGAGTAGCAAGCCAATGTCTGGACAAAGCACTAAAAGGCTAAGAATCAATCAATCAATCAATCAGGTCATTTGTAGAGCGCGCTACTCACCCGTAGGGTCTCAAGGCGCTGGGTTGGGGGGGGGGGGGGGTGCCGTTACTGCTCGAACAGCCAGGTCTTGAGCTTCTTCCTGAAGGAGAGGTGGTCTTGGGTCAGGCGTAGGTCGGTCGGGAGTGAGTTCCAGGTCTTGGCGGCCAGGTAGGAGAAGGACCTTCCTCCTGTTGTTGCTCTTCGGATGCGGGGGACGGCGGCGAGGGCGTGGCTGGTTGATCTGAGGGGGCGCCTGGGAGTGTAGAAGTTGATCCGGTTGTTGAGGTAGCTCGGGCCTTGGTCGTGTAGGGCTTTGTGTGCGTGGGTGAGGAGACGGAAGGTGATTCTCTTGTTGACCGGGAGCCAATGCAGATCTCTCAGGTGTCCGGAGATGTGGCTGCGTCGGGGGATGTCGAGGATGAGTCTGGCCGAGGCGTTCTGAATCCGCTGGAGTCTCTTCTGGAGCTTGGCGGTGGTACCGGCGTAAAGGGCGTTGCCGTAGTCCAGTCGGCTGGTGACGAGGGCCTGGGTGACCGTCTTCCTCGTGTCGGTGGGGATCCACCGGAAGATCTTGCGTAGCATGCGCAGGATGTTGAAGCAAGACGAGGAGACGGCGTTTACTTGTCTGGTCATGGAGAGGGAGGAGTCCAGGATGAAGCCCAGGTTACGAGCGTGGTCCGTCGGTTTGGGTGCGGTGCCCAGGGCGGGGGGCCACCAGGAGTCGTCCCAGGCAGAGGGCGAGGAGCCCAGGATGAGGACCTCCGTCTTGTCCGAGTTCAGTTTCAGGCGGCTGGTCGTCATCCATTCGGCTACCTCTCTCATCCCTTCGTGCAGGTTGGCTCTGGCGGTGGCGGGGTCGTTGGTCAGGGAGAGGATCAGCTGGGTGTCGTCGGCGTAGGAGATTATGTTGAGGTTGTGTTGGCCGCGAGGGGGCTCATGTAGACGTTGAAGAGGGTGGGGCTCAGTGAGGATCCTCGAGGGACGCCGCAGATGACTTCGGTGGCCTCTGACTTGTACGGTGGTAGGCGGACTCTCTGTGTTCTTCCGTCGAGGAAGGAGGTGATCCATTCCAGTGCCTTGTCCTGGATTCCGATGTTGCCAAGGCGCTGTACTAGTGTGCGGTGGCAGACGGTGTCGAAGGCCGCGGAGAGGTCTAGGAGGATGAGGGCCGCTGTTTCTCCGTTGTCCATCAGAGTTCGTATGTCATCGGTGGCAGCGATGAGGGCGGTCTCGGTGCTGTGGTTCGCCCGGAAGCCAGACTGTGAGGGGTCGAGGGATCCGTTCGTCTCGAGGAAGGCTGCCAGCTGATTGTTGACGGTCTTCTCGATGACTTTGGCCGGGAACGGGAGGAGCGAGATGGGACGGTAGTTCTTGAGGTCGGTGGGGTCTGCTGTGGGTTTCTTGAGAAGAGCGCTGAGATCGGCGTGCTTCCAGCTCTCAGGGAAGGTGGCGGTGTCGAAGGAAGTGTTGATGATGTCCCGCAGGTGGGGTGCGATGACAGCGTCGGCCTTGTTGAAGACGTGGTGAGGGCAGGGGTCAGTTGGAGATCCGGAATGGATGGAGTTCATTGTGCGGATGGTGTCTTCGGTGTTGATCGGAGTCCAGGTGCGGAGGATGGTGGTGGGTGGCGTTGTTGCGGTCGTGGCTTGCGTAGGTTGGTTGCTGAAGCTGTTGTGTATGTCCGCGATCTTGTTGTGGAAGTAGGAGGCGAGGGAGTTGCAGAGGTCTTGCGACGGGGTGATGTCATTGCTTCCGGCGTTGGGGTTGGAGAGCTCTTTCACGATGTTGAAGAGTTCCTTGCAGTTGTGTGCGTTGTTGTCCAGCCGGTCCTTGTATGTATTTTTCTTGGTGGCGCGGATCAGCTGGTGGTGTTTACGGGTGGCGAGCTTGAGGGTGGTCATGTTGTCCGTGGTTGGCTCCCTTCTCCAGGCTTTCTCGAGGGCTCGGCAGTTCTTCTTGGAGCTCTTTAGTTCGTCGGTGAACCATGGTGTTTTTCTGCTGCAGGGTCTGCTGGGTGGGGTTCTCAGTGGGGCGAGTTCGTCCGCGCAGTTGCTGATCCACTTCGTGAGGTTGTCGGCGGCCTGGCTGGGGTTCGCTGAGCTGGCCGGAGGGTGCTGGCTCAGGGAAGCGGTGAGCTGGTCGGCTGTGATCTTGTTCCAGCTTCTTCGGGCAACCTGTTGCTGGTAGTGGTGGATCGTCGATCTCTTGAAGGTGAAGTGGACGCAGCTGTGGTCCGTCCAGTAGAGTCCTGTTGCGTGGCTGAAGGTGACGTCGTTGCTGGATGAGAAGACGGCGTCGAGTGTGTGTCCGGCGTAGTGGGTGGGGGTGGTCACCAGTTGCTTGAGTCCGAGGTTGGCGAGGTTGTCCAGCAGGGTGGTGGTGTTGCGGTCGTTGTTGTTCTCCAGGTGGAAGTTGAGGTCTCCCAGGAGGATGTAGTCGGCGGAGGGGAGGGCATGCGGGCTGACGAAGTCGGCGATGTCCTCGCTGAATTGTGTGCGTGGCCCCGGGGGTCGGTAGATCAGGGTGCCTCTGAGGGTGGTCTTCGGGTTGGTGTGGATCTGGAAGTGCAGGTGTTCAGCGGTGGTTAGGGTGTCGTCGGTGTTGGTCGCGATGCGGATGGTGTCTTTGTGGATGATGGCGATGCCTCCTCCCGTCTGGTTGGCGGTGCGGTCCCTCCGGATGATCTTGTAGCCCTCCGGGATGGCGATGGCGATGTCGGGAGCTGAGGAGGCGTTCATCCAGGTCTCGGTGAGGAAGGCAACGTCAGGGGCGGTGGTGTCGAGGAGGTTCCAGAGTTCTACGGCGTGTCTGTGGACGGAGCGGGTGTTGAGCAGGATGCACTTGAGGTGGCTGCTGGTGGTGTTCGGTTTGGCGGGTGCTGGTGCAGGGTGTGCCCGGATGCAGGTGAACTTGCAGGCGTGGCAGCTGAAGGGTCCGTGGGTGTGCTTCGGGGCGGCTTGGACATCCTGGGATGCGGCCGGTGTTGAGTGCGATGAGATCGGCGGCGGTGTAGGTTCGTCGGGTCGGCTTCCGTCGGTGGGGGCCAGGGGTCCTGGCGCTGGTCGCGATCCGGTCGCGGACGGGCGCAGACGGGCTTACCTTTGGCGCGCCTTCGGCGCACAATCGGCGCGCCCGCTGCGCGTCACCGCTGCGCGTTCGCGCGGTCGCCATATAAGGCGAAGTGCGCGGGTGGGCGGAGCAGCTGGGAGGCGGGAGCGGGGAGGGAACAGAAGGCAAAAAGGGGCGGGGTCGGCGGTAGTGGCGGGAAGCGGGGGCGGCGAGGGAGGCGGGAAACAGAGCGGGCAGCGATTAAAGATGGACACAAATTACGCTAACACGGGAAAAAAGACAAAAAAATAGGCAGGCAAGCACAAATGATTGGGAAAAACAGGCTTAACAGGGGAAAAAGACTAAACAAGGCAGACAAGCACAAATGATTGGGAAAAACAGGCTTAACAGGGGAAAAAGATTAAACAAGGCAGACAAGCACAAATGATTGGGAAAAACAAGCTTAACACGGGGAAGAGATTAGCAAATAAAAACAGGCACAAATGATTGAAAAGAGGAAACGAGACGGACGGCAGCAGGGTCAGTCGGCAGCGAGGCAGCTAGGCACAGCGAGGGGGCACACGCAGCAGCTGGTGGCCGTGCGGCGCGGGGGTGTCCCACAAGTGGGTCACACTCACCTGTGTCGCACGGTCGCCATATAAGGCCAAGTGCGCGGGTGGGCGGAGCAGCTGGGAGGCGGGAGCGGGGAGGGAACAGAAGGCAAAAAGGGGCGGGGTCGGCGGTAGTGGCGGGAAGCGGGGGCGGCGAGGGAGGCGGGAAACAGAGCGGGCAGCTTTTAAAGATGGACACAAATTACGCTAACACGGGAAAAAAGACTAAAAAATAGGCAGGCAAGCACAAATGATTTGGAAAAACAGGCTTAACAGGGGAAAAAGACTAAACAAGGCAGACAAGCACAAATGATTGGGAAAAACAGGCTTAACAGGGGAAAAAGATTAAACAAGGCAGACAAGCACAAATGATTGGGAAAAACAAGCTTAACACGGGGAAGAGATTAGCAAATAAAAACAGGCACAAATGATTGAAAAGAGGAAACGAGACGGACGGCAGCAGGGTCAGTCGGCAGCGAGGCAGCTAGGCACAGCGAGGGGGCACACGCAGCAGCTGGTGGCCGTGCGGCGCGGGGGTGTCCCACAAGTTATGGACATTGCACTACCCAAACATGAAATACCACAAAAATAAACAGGTGTGAGAAATGGGTTCTACCTCATTTAATTTCTCAGATTTTTCACTTTTTGAGCTACCTTGCTTATGGACTTCTGTCATTAGGAAGTCTCACCCACTATAAGCTCTGTTATAATGGTTTGGGGTGCTAATTACCAGTGTACACCTTTTAAGATCAGGTCCACTGATGTACAAATAAGGTAAGTGACTGAGGTAGCTGCACTTGAACACTTGTGTGCATGCGTGTGCAAATGTGGGCGGGCAGAGCATATGAGACTTCAGGTAGCCTGTCGCAGAAGAGACCCTTCAGGGGTTGGTGCTGACCTGTGCAGGCGTTATAGTAGAAGTGGACATTAATACTGAGTGTATGTACATCTGTAGTGCTTCATTGAAATAAACCAGAAGGATGAAATCTGCACCAAACTACTATTTCAGCCCAGTTTGGCCAAGAGACTGTTAATAATATGGTAAATTGGGGTACCAAATGCAGACCGGTTATTGATTTTTGACATACTGCAATTCTTATGGCACTTAAAGATTTATCATTTCTCGCTTAGCGTCTAATGAGTTTTAGGCCTTTGAGTCACCCTGCTGGGCTACAGTAATTACTCTGTTGGCCAGCTGGATGGTCAAAGGCCTCCATAACCTATACGACCATTAGTCAATAAAAGGCTTTCTTCGTGGAGAGGGTAGGGAAAGCATCTGCATGTGCTAATTACGTTTCACCCTGTCATTGGCAAGGGAAGGCTCAACTCCATAAACAAAGGAGAGCAGCTAAACCTCTGGAGCCAGTCCCTGGAGGGGTTACCCATTTATGTAAAGAAAACAGGCAACTGTGGCAGTTAAGGGCTGGGTTTAGGCTCTCAGACAAGGTCTTTCAACAGTCAACTAGGCAAAATCAGAGGAATACCCAGATGGAAGAGAGAATACCCCGACTCCTGTAGAGATGGCTCCAGAACATTTAGACTTCAGTTAACAACCAGGGACTGGGATTTGTTTTCCAGATAGTGGCACTGGCAGCCTATACACCCAGGAGGACAGTGGAGGGATAGATTCACTGGGCGAGGACCCTTGATGTTTAACATTCTGGAGAGAGACCAGAGCCATGTGCTCTGTAAGCAGCCAAAGGAGACCATGGGACCCGGAGGGTGCAGTGTTTGTATAATTGGTGCACTGTATTGTAGTTATAAGGTCAGGGCTGCCCTAGGGGTGTGAACTGTTGGGAGGGTGTCCACTTACATTATTTTTCAACAGACATCATGTATACATGTGTAAATGAATGTGTAATACTGTGTGTGTGTTTGTGTGGTGTGTGTGTGTTTGTGTGGTGTGTGTGGCTGGTGTGTGGTGTGTGTGTGTGTGTGTGTGTGTGTGTGGGTGGTGTGTGTGTGTGTGGGTGGTGTGTGTGTGGGTGTGGGTGGTGTGTGTGTGTGGTTTGTGTGTGTGTGGTTTGTGTGTGGGTGGTGTGTGTGGGTGGTGTGTGTGGGTGGTGTGTGTGGGTGGTGTGTGTGGGTGGTGTGTGTGGGTGTGTGTGTGGTGTGTGTGGGTGTGTGTGTGTGGGTGTGTGTGTGTGGGTGGTGTGTGGTGTGTGGGTGGGTGTGGGTGGTGTGTGGTGTGTGGGTGGGTGTGTGTGTGTGGGTGGTGTGTGTGTGTGGTGTGTGTGTGTGTGTGGTGTGTGGGTGTGTGTGTGGGTGGTGTGTGTGTGTGTGTGTGGTGTGTGTGTGTGTGTGGGGTGTGTGGGTGGTGTGTGGTGTGTGGGTGGTGTGTGTGTGTGTGTGTGTGGGTGGTGCGTGTGTGGGTGGTGTGTGTTTGGGTGGTGTGTGTGAGGTTGGTGTGTGTGGCTGGTGTGTGGTGTGTGTGGTGTGTGTGGTGTGTGGTGTGGGTGGTGTGGGTGGTGTGTGTGTGTGGGTGGTGTGTGTGTGGGTGGTGTGTGGTGTGGGTGGTGTGTGGTGTGTGTGTGTGGGTGGTGTGTGTGTGTGGGTGGTGTGTGATGTGTGTGGTGTGTGGTGTGGTGTGTGGGTGGTGTGTGTGTGTGGGTGGTGTGTGTGTGTGGTGTGTGTGTGTGGGTGGTGTGTGTGTGGGTGGTGTGTGTGTGGGTGGTGTGTGTGTGGGTGGTGTGTGTGTGGGTGGTGTGTGTGGGTGGTGTGTGTGTGGGTGGTGTGTGTGTGGGTGGTGTGTGTGTGTGTGTGGTGTGTGTGTGGGTGGTTTGTGTGTGGGTGGTTTGTGTGTGGGTGGTTTGTGTGTGGGTGGTTTGTGTGTGGGTGGTTTGTGTGTGGGTGGTGTGTGTGTGGGTGGTGTGTGTGTGGGTGGTGTGTGTGTGGGTGGTGTGTGTGGGTGGTGTGTGTGGGTGGTGTGTGTGGGTGGTGTGTGTGGGTGGGTGGTGTGGGTGGTGTGTGTGGTGTGTGTGTGGCGTGTGTGTGTGTGTGGTGTGTGTGTGTGTGTGGGTGGTGTGTGGGTGGTGTGTGTGTGTGTGTGTGTGGGTGGTGTGTGTGTGGTGTGTGTGGTGTGTGGGAGGTTGGTGTGTGTGGCTGGTGTGTGGTGTGTGTGTGTGGGTGGTGTGTGTGTGTGGGTGGTGTGTGTGTGTGGCTGGTGTGTGGTGTGTGGGTGGTGTGTGTGGTGTGTGGGTGGTGTGTGTGTGGGTGGTGTGTGTGTGGGTGGTGTGTGTGTGGGTGGTGTGTGTGTGGGTGGTGTGTGTGTGGGTGGTGTGTGTGTGTGGGTGGTGTGTGTGTGTGGTGTGTGTGTGTGGGGGGGTGGTGTGTGTGGGTGGTGTGTGTGTAGGTGGTGTGTGTGTGTGGGTGGTGTGTGTGTGTGTGGTGTGTGTGTTTGGGTGGTGTGTGTGTGTG